>NW_012130097.1:224397-238685 GCF_000143395.1 Atta cephalotes
TATATATATATATATATATATATATATATATATATATATATATATATATATGTATATATANACACACATATATATATGTATATATTGTNTTAACCGGACAGAGAGCGAAGAAATCTTTTTTTACGAATAATTTTATTTTTGAATGAAATACGACGAAAATAAAATTTCAATACATTAAACACAAATAAGTTGTGTAACTTTCTTTCTTAATCCCTGATATAATTCTGATATAAATTTTATATATATGTATATAATGCAATTTCTGCTAATTTTTCGTAATTCTGTTGCACGTAATTATATGATCTTTAATCCTTGAATGCAGTTTGATCAGTGATTTGTTTTTCTGTTGCATTTTTGAAAATCATTAAAAAGAATCATTTTCGAATATCACGCGAGAGAGAACGGAAACTGAAGTCCAACATGCGGAGCGACTAAATCTCCCCCTCCGATCGCGTTAATTATAGCAATTGACTAATTGGCTCAATTGGGAAAGTTCTTGGTACTAATTAAAATCGGGCGAGCGGGCTTTTAAAAGTGCACTAGTTATTAGAACGACCTTTCATTCTGAGAATCTCTTTTTAACGAACGCTAATCCAGTTTTTATTTTCTTTCGTTAAGACAACGAAGTATTATCAAATAATACTTGTTGTCATCTACCGACAGAATAATTATATAAAAGAGTAATTAGATAAAAAAATATAATTTAATATTATTTAATATAATTTTATAAAAATAATATGACATCAAGTTACTCCTTCGATAATAAATGTATATTCAATAATTTTCAAGAATATAATCTTTTTAATAATATGTATAAAACTTGCGATAAAAAAATAAATACAGTTTTTATTCAAACTGATACTGACGTCTATATTTGCAGCTCTTTTGATTTGGCTTAGTTATCATTTTATCAAATCATAGACAAACGTTCAGCATTATTCGAATTTATTTTCACATTATGACTCTATCAGCGTAAGGTTAAAATTGTTAATGAAAGGTTACTTTTTAAAATATTCTATTCAAGAGACATAGTTACTTCTTTTGAAAACAATGAAATCTTTACAATTGTAGTACAAACTGCAATATCGTGAAAATTATTAATTACAATTCAAATTATATTATGAAATATTTTTTCTTGGGAAATAATCGCTTCAAGGATAAATCTACTTTAGAGAAAAAATATTTCTAAATACAAGAGTAATGTTTATTAGAATTAAAATGTTACACGAAGGAATGTCGTATATGACACTTGAGAATAATCTATGGCTTTTGGAATTTATGTGTGTGATCGTAGCAACGCAATTATCGCGCCTATAAGATTACGACCTCAATTATGTCTTATGGACTCGGGCCGTTAATAATTATAATTTTGTGCGTTATTTTTAGCCGGAAGGACATTTAAAATAAAGCTGCACAAGCTCTTTAAATCCGGCCATCATAAGGGAAAGGTGAGATGATCATAGGAAACGCATTCATGGCCGCGGATGAATCGATAAGGCATGGAATGCACAGTGAAATGCCACATTCACGAACGCATCTGTGCGATATGTGCAAATAACTCGTAAGTTATAAAATCGAAGGAAACAGGAAGACAGAAATAAGAAAAAATAAAAAATAGATAAATAGATATATCTAGAGAAAGACGTATTAATATTCTATGTCAAACCTTTAAATTCAAGAACATAAAAAACGACAAGTAAAAAACAAAATAAAAAAATGGTAACAAAAATAATACAAAATAATACCACATCGGAGAAAAAGAGAAAGGGAGGGAAAGAGAGAGGCGTTTCATTTTAAATTGTGAAGCTGGAATTAAGAAGGTTACTTTATTCTGCAAACTATTACAGATTGTTCTATGTATTTTAATCTAGTAAACTCCATTTTTTAAAAGATTTTTTGCTACAGGATCTTATCGATTATACGATGCTAATACTGTGTAATTATAATAATAGCTGACAGTGACATGATAGGCACATAAAAGTGGTCGAACAATGAAACGACTCACACGGTTCTGTAGTATTTTCAACGCGGTCTAAACCGAAGATAAAAATTCAGAGGACGCCGTCGCTTCGGCTCGCGTGCACGCGGAAGATATCGCCGCGTTATCGACGACGGTGTTATCGCGGCCGTTATCGGCGAGCGCGCGTTTGCTTGAGCCCGTTTAGCTATTGAATGCGTGCTTATCGCAAACGGGGAAGAGTAAACAGCGTCTCCACCGATTTATGTTCTTCGCATACTAGTTACGTTTTTCGTAAACGTAGTCGATACTTTGGTACAATTCTAAATAAAAAAAAGTTGATCAGAGATCAAAGATTCACGGCAGAAGAGCGTTACTGGATTTGTACGATTCTGGATATGCATAAAAAATACAGTTTTGCTAAAGTATCTAAAAATTTAACTACCTATATACAGATCTGAAAATAAATTTGTTGAATTATCAAAATAATTATGTAAACTGCCTAAACGTTCATGAATGCCGTTCTTCCCGTAGCAATAAAACCATCTACAATACTAATAACAACAATATCATAAAGAAATATCGTTCCTGTACATTGTCAATTTTTAGCTGATAATATGTTCTGCGAAATGATCCTATTCGTAAATCTAATCGATCTCTAACTAAAATCCATGAAGATATCGCGGATATCGATCACATTGTTCGGATTGTGAAAAGTGCATCTGGAGGGGGACTAGAAACCTTGGTGCCAGGTTGGAAACGATCGCTGGCAAGGAGGAGAACACGCGTGACGTTTTCTCCTCTGGCTTCGCGTTTTCTGTCTTTTCTTCTTCTTTTCCTAGTGTTTACCTTGGCTTTGGTGGAATGCGAGAGATAAGTGACGTACACGCGAATCTCGAAAAGAAGCTTGCGTTTATATGGACAGAAGAAGAAGAATTGTTCACAATGATGTTGTGTTGCTAGATCAAAAGCGACGGCTATGTTATTTGCCTTTATTTTTAGCAAAGCGATGAATCGTCCAATTTTTTGGTATAAATTTTATTATAAAAATATCACTAAAACTGAAATATTCATCGGACATTAATTTTATTCCTTTACAAGCAGAATTTAACTTTTTTTGCAAGTATGAAACGATAACCAATACAGCAGCAAAAGATATATTGATTGTGTGAGAATAATAATACAGAGAATCATTTTATCGAAAATTTTACAACTGATAAATTCTTCTCGTAAAATTGAAAAAATGACACATGAAAATAGATTGCGTGAAATATGGATATGTAAACGGATGAAGATTTTAAATATTAAATACGGCCATCGAACATTTTATTGCTGCTGAATATTGAATATATTTCATGAACGAGGTTGACCTTCGATCGCTGTTCGACAGTGCCGATTATTGAGATGATGGATTGCACAATTAACTCGTGTGTGTGAATGTAAATTTGTGCATGTAAAGAAATGTCAGTGTTATCTTTCGGCAACTCGAAGTCGACGACTTATTTGTATACAAGAAAACAAAGTTTTTACGCAAAACACCGACTATGAATGACCAGCTGTGTATTTTTAAAATACATGAAACAAATAATTATTATTTACGTAAAGTAATTACTACTTGCGTATTTTCCTGTGTGGTGTCCATAAGAAAACAGCTGATCATTGTTAGAAAAGAAAATGCAGTTTTCACACTTTTCATAAATTATGTTCGATGTGTTTATCTATAATTAGTTAAAGATATCGTCTGTTTCTTCTTGATACATTAATCACGTATCATTGATTGTTATTCTTACAAAATCGCTTTCGTAATGAATCCAAGCAACGCAATTATATTTCAAATACGTTTAATATTTAAATATTAAAAATTAATAATAAATATATAAACTGAGAAATACGTTTAACATTTGATACATTTTTTAATTAATAAATATTATAAAAACGTTTATAAGATGTATACAATGTCTATTTAACGCTGTTTACTAGTTTAAAATATTATTTTTACTTAATATTCAAGCAAGTTATTTATATTTAAAAAACGTTTAGTCATAAAAACATTTTTATGACATATAAAAACATTAAATAGATGTTATTAATGTTAAATATATGCTTATTAAATCGAAATGTCTTATGTAAAAACGGTATTTTAAACTAGTAAAAAGGAACATTAAATGAAACATAAAACATATATAGCTTATAAATATAGCTTATAATGTTTTAAAACTTATAAAATTTTTTTATAACGTTTATTAAATAAAATATAAAAAACGAAAAACAATTTTAAATGTTTATTTTTTAGTTTATATATTTATTACATGATTTTTAACATTTATTAAATGTATTTTGAACATAACTGTATTGCTTGATAATGAAGGCGTTTTATCACAATTTTAACCAAAGAGATATCAAAAATGTTTTGGACTTGATTCCCTCTTGCGTAATCGTGTTTAATTATTTATTATTAATTAGGTGGATTTCGTACAAGTCAAATAAAAACGAGATCGCATAATTTATCGATCGAAGAATCGAGGGTTCGAAACGGCGGTCTCCGCGCACGTTTGTGCACGTTTGAACACGTCGACGAGATAAGATTATAAATTGCCTTACGTATCTTCGTCGCATCGTCGTACAGGATGTTTCAAAAAGTTGTACTTGAAATATTTCCTCTCGGGAAATAATCTGTTCCACGTCTTGATATTCAATGCCTCCATACACTGTTAAATCTATAGAGTCAAATTTAATTTAACGCAACAAATTTAACTGAGTTGCCACTGCTCTTATTCAATCTTATCGTTATTTTATATTAAAACAATGATTATGTTTAATATTATAGAGTATTAATTTGACTGTATAGTGTTACGATGTAGTGAAATTTAATTTAAAATTTAAAAAATAATTAATTTAAAAAATAATGAAAAATAATCAAATTTAATTATCGTTTTAGTAAAAAATAATGATATGTTTAGTAGGATTAATGGTAGTAGGACTAACATTAGATTAAATTTGATTCTATAGATTTAACAGTGTAAATGGATTTGAATTAAGATTCCAAAAAGATGAAATTCGTTAAAATTTAAACAACCAAATAGAAATCCGTAGATTTCTGAGAGAAAAGTGTGATATTTATAACTGATATTGATATTTATAATTGCATGGTAAAATAATTATGATTAAGAGCTCTCATCTTTATAATTATTATTCATAAGATATAGATGAATATGTGAGATATAATAGAAAAAACTATAAATAAAATTTCTTCTTGATATACTATAAGCTGGAGTAAAAAATAAGATTTATTCTATTATAACAAAAACTTAAAAAAAATTGTAATAATTTAACATTTATACAAATTTTTTTGTCAACATTGAGAATGACCCGATCGGTGTCGAAACGTTTGTTTTGTTGTGTATTTCATAATTTATAATTTTATAATGTATTTTCTTTGTTTTGTATATCTGGCTCGTAGCCCTTCAAAAATTTTTTATTGATTATTATCGAGCCTTATTATCTTTTATAGTAAAAAAAATTGTTTTCTCTACAAACAGAGTGAACGGGTTCGTTAAGATAGACCTGATAGAACACTCGCATGACGGAACCCCATTTGGTCGTTCATGGGGTTCGAGACAAAAGTGTGCTAACAGGGAATTTGATTGGACGCGCTAGTGCGCACTGGTGCATACTAAAGGCCGTCGGCAGGCAGAATGTGCGCATAAAAGCATATGGGTAACATATGCGGAATTGAATATTCAGTTTCGCGGAATTTATGCGTTACGGCCGCCCGGGACACATTTATGCAATATGCATCTTCGTAAATCTATGCACGCGGCACGAAACATGCGGCAGTGCGCACCAGTGTAAATTACATCGACACGAAACCTCGAGTATTTGTATTCGTAAACGCGCGCGTTTAATTGTCAGCCGTATACCGGAGTCGTCACGCCTCGCCGGATACGGCGATGAGATCGAGTGCCGCTTCGATGTGGAGGATAAAGCAAAAACCTGCAGGCGAGAGATCGCGACGAATCGAACGCTGGAGGCGATATTTCTTTATAAATCTTCAAATACGCAATTCTATCGAAAACCCATAATATAAAAATGTTACCATAAAATTAAAATCTTTCTTTTAGAAATTCTGTATAATAATAACTGAGTTGAAACGCAATTCCGCGAGCGGGTTGAAACACAATTTCCGCGAAATCCATTGGAAATGGATGGCACTAGGCGAAGGTCGCGCGAGTGCCATGTCGTCTCCGAGGTCTAGCTCTCCGCATTTAGATCACCTTTAAGAGAACAATCCGCGATGGAGAAAAATGCGAGGTCGAGCGCGCGATCGCATCGGTATATATCCGTATAGAGTTACAAATGAGTGCGCGCGCGTTTAACCCGCGGCGAATGCGTGATTATCGCGAATTCCGACCGCACTGGCGGTCTCTCATTATAGCGTGTCCTTGAATTGATCATAGTTCTCTGTCGCTATGGTATTGCGCGCGCCTGTTTTATTCACCTAATTGCTCTTGTACGAATTATCGTCCAATTAACGGCGGTCCCGACGGTCCCGTTGCTGACGGCGGACCTCTCGCTTTGTTTAATTTACATTGCATAAATAATCAGCGTGATCCGTCAATGATTCCTGCGTTTCTTGATTATTATTAAACGTTATTCATAGAGTTTGAACTTTTTTTTCAAATTATCAAGTTAAACAATCTTGTAACAATTTTATATTACATTCTTAATATAATGTCATTTTCGTTTCGTATACTACGTGACTCTTAGAAATCATCCTTTTTGAGTTGTGATGATTTTGATGATTTTTTTTGAAGTTATGTTAGTTCATTCTTGATGACTGATAGAATAATATTTATTCTTAACTTATTCATGGCAATAATTTTAAAATTACGTTGTTTTGGATGGCGTCACTTTTGATGTAAAAAAAGCGATATATAAAAATTATTAACTATTTATTCAAAGGTCATTCATTTTAATTTTTTTTATTAAGCAATTTATCAAGAGAGATATAATCAATAATTATCTATGAGCGCGATTTTTAATATAGGCATAAAATCCAACGAAATGTTCATATTCCATTTATATAGCCACTATTACGTAATCATAAAAGTTGTGTCGTGTTCCGGCATTATCTTGATTTTTGTATTTTAACTGGCTTATCGTGATGTACTGGCTCTCTATGTTATTAAGCGACGACACGTGGGATAATAGATCTCATCTGTTTACCCTTCACACAATGGCAGCCAATGAGACATCTTTAGTCCTTTCCAACCAGATCCCCATTGTCGATAAAAAAGTATACCGATTCACGTGGAAATGTTTTTTTGTATCATGAATATTATTTTTTCATGCATTTTACAAATGTCAGAAATTATCATGTAAAAGATCGTGCACGAAAAAATGCATTCAGGTTTTGCTGAAATGTCTAAAAGTTTGCATTCAGTACGAAAAAATGTATTTAAGTTTTGCTGAAATGTCTAAAAGTTTAGCTAGCTACAGATCTAAAAATAATACGTTGAACCATTAAAGAATATTGGACACTTGAGGGCTGCTTAGAGTATCAAAATTTTTTTATTATCATCTTGCGTTCTACATAATTATTTTGATGGTTTAACATCATTATTTTTAGATTTATATCTAGCTAATATATTTTTAAATGCTTCAACAAAAACATTCTTTCTGAGAAACACGTTATTAGTTCACATTAATAATGTGTTTTTCAACATTTTCCAATTCGCGGCGCATTAAATATAGAGCAAAATTTTCCAAAATACCTCATTAAGTGCACACACGCTTCAGTGCTTAGCATAAGTCTTTTATCATTGCCAATATAATATTCAGAGATAAAAAATAAAATGTGTTCTAAAATTTCTATTTTATATTTTATCGTTTTAAAAAATGATTTTACTACAATGACATATCGTGTTGATTAAAATAAAAATAAACATACTTTAATTAATTTTTATAATTAATACAAAGTTTATTTTTTACTTCGCGTTTGCTTTTTTAACGAATTTTTAAAATTTTTGTTTCTTTTTTCCTCTTAAATTTTTATGACATATTGGATATTTTTCCATCACACCGATTAAAAAATTCTGATCTAAAAAGATTTTAATATTAATGATATTACAATTCTTTAACAAACATTAGCGCTTTTTTCTCCTTTTGTTCTGTTATCACAAAAGATAAAATAATTACTATTTAATTAATAGCTTTTCCCCCTTTTTCTGTTTCTGTGAATTGTGTGCTCGCTTAAACACACTTATATATTCTTTATCAGTTTACTTCGAAAGTTTATTTTATCTCTTCCACTCATCTACGTTGAGCACGTAGACCAAACGCGATATTAAAACAATCATCGTGAATCGAATTATTGATTTTAATAGCACTTTAAGCGTCGCGGACATCGCCTTTGGGCGAAATTTCGCCTTTCATATCTTTCTTTCCTGACATTGTTATCTCAGCGATGTGTCATTACTTTGATTGTCGGGCAGGGAAACGTGCCAGGATAAGTAGGCCAAACTAAAGCGGCGACTTTGTAATGCAGATAAGCTGCCGCGGAGTGGTGAATGCAACAACGGGCGCAATGCAACCGCACGCGCGACGAACCTGCGGAATGCACGCGTAAACAAAGAGCATGCGTGCACACGTGGGACAAAGAGAGTTCGCGCTTGATCGTGTACTCGTGCCAGACGTGTGAAGTCGATGCCAATCCATTGTGCTGCTAGATCTTCGGCGGATTTGTGGCTGGTTTGTTCCTCCGATCAATCTCCATTCTCTTTTTTTTCCTCTTGTGAAATAATTCTCGTTTAATTTTGACTACAAAATATCTATCATTAATGGACTTCTTTCTTTTTAAACTTGACAGGATTTTTGTTTCCGATCGAAAAATTAGTTATTTAAGTTTTATAAATTACGTAAATACGACGTACTTACTGACTAAACTTTGTTCTTTATATTTTTTATATTTTTTATTGTATATTTAAACATTTAACATATTATTTACTCTTACATCTTATTTACTTTATTATTGGTTTCGCGATTTATTCGCGTTTTCTTTCATTATATATGTATTGGGTTAGGGAAACATCTTTTTACAAATTGATAAAGAGACCTTTTCCTATCAATATCTTCATTAAAAATGATCAAAATTTAACTTTAAGAAAAAGATTTTAAAGCTTAAAATCTCTATTTTCGAATGGTTATTATATTTTTTGAATTTATGTGAGCTTTATAATTTTTACATAGAAGACTACGAGCTGAAAAAAAATAAAAAAAATTTCGACTATCTTGTGAAATCTTGAAGCTTTTCTTTCAAAATTATTTTTTAAAAATGTTCGATTTTTTGTTCTTGAATTACTCACAGATTAAGTAAAAAGGAGCATTCTGACTTTATTGCTCGTAACTTCTTTAAAAATTATCGTATCGCAATTATAAATACAGATTCTTAAAGCTGAAACGTTGCTTTATCAAGTAATATAATTGTCAATTTTTTAAAAATAGAATATATAAGTTGTTAAAAAAATTTTTTTACCAACTTGTAAAGGAACTTTTTCTCTATATATGTATGAGTTTCCAACATTTGAATAGACTGTTTAAGATGTGTAAAATGAGATATGTAAAAGAGTTGGGTAGTAAATAGTTAAAAAAACGTTAAAAGTTAAAAACAAAGTTAAAAAGTTAATAACTTTTAGCTTAATTAATTTTAAATGCATTAAATTTTAACTTAAGTTACTTTTAAACGTTAACTTTTTAATTTTTCTTTTAAATTAAAAAATTTTTTTATCTCTTTTAAATATCTTAGAAAAATAATAAGACTAAGGGCGTATATTCGTATTCTGTTCATTTTAAGACTATCTTAAATAATTTCTTAAGATGCTAACCTTCTGATTGATTTATGCGGTTATGCCTTATGTCATAAACTTTAGTCCGGATTTACAATAGGTGTTTTAAGCCTTAAGTCATAAGAAATTGACCAATTACAATCAAATATTCTTCTCGCATTCGATTGTAATTTTAAAGTCAATTTCTTATGGCTTAAGACTTTTAAAAAGTAAAAACCTAAAAATCTATCTCGTTACCTGTAAGTCATAAATAGCGCTGTGTGCTATTAATTCTTATGCGCTTTAAACACATCTAATGCAAATATATCACATATAAATAAAAAAATTTATAATTTAATTTACTTAATAATTTATATTATAGTTCATATAATCTCATTTTAAGAAAAGAAAAATTTAAAAAAATTTTAGAACATTTTGATTTAGAAAATAATTTTTTTTAAAATTAACTTTTTTTTTAATTTAATTCAATATTGACTTAACTTATGTTAAGTTAATTTTTTATTCCTTCAACTTTTAACTTAACTTTATTAATTTTGTAAAATCGTTAACTTTAGCTTTATTTAATTAAAAAAAAAAAATCTTAACTTACCCAACTCTGGTAAAATGTATACAAATTTAATATAAATTTTCCAACTTATATGTGATTCCACTAAGTATATGATTCCGCTACACGATTCCTGCGATTAGGAAATAATAATAATAGAATTGATGAAGTACTTTATGAAAGAACCTTTTGTAAAGCGTGTTGCGTGGATTGAAAAGAAAATTGGACGCCTACTTTTGTATTTTTCGGCAGCGAATGGTTCGCGTTGGCGTACAGGCGACAGCATTATGCAGTCGGGTCGCATTTACATCGGAATGATGTTTTCTCCAGTCGAGTCGGTCTCCACGTGGCCGGATGCGCCTTTTAAATGCGTATACGCGCGTTTGCGAGAAAGCCGTCATCGTCGCCCGTTGTTTTCTCGATTCCGAATTCGTCGGCCGTTTAACAATCCCTGCGACTGAGAATTCATTTCAATGGCTGCAGATTCGCAATGATATCGATCGGAGACTTTGGACGAGATGTAGCGAGACAGAATGAATCGATGAAGTGAAATTATATTAATCGAGCAACCTTGAAGAAATTCCTATTTTTTTTGGAAATTTAATTTTTAACATTAACTAACATTTTGTTCTTATACCTATTATATAATCGAAGACAAATTTATTGTTTATATAATGAATATTTATAATGAATGTTTACAAATGAGAAACTTTTTTCTGAAAATTTAACTTTTTATTTAGTGTTTGTGAAAAACTTTTCAATTGCGTAAAGAATTTATGAAGAATTCACACTTTCTCAGAAAATTGCTGAAAATAATTGATAATGCTTTTATTTGATATTTAATCGTGACAGTAACAGTCACAGATTGAAAATTTCTCTAAACAATAGTATATCTTATGTAATTGCAAGTATTAATACAATAATAGAGCAGATAAATACGTTCGTAAACATAGATAATAGTATATTTTACAAATACAATTACATATTAACTTGTCTGCCTTCTTTTCTAAAAGTTATCGCTTGATAATGTCAAGGGTCTTAAAGCTTGAAGGGGTTCTTTCGGTAAGCAATAAAGCGATGAATGTAAACTTTCATAGATACGTTAACATTCTCTTGAAGATCTTAAACTAAAGCGGTACTAAAGGAACCATGAAAAGGAGATTAAGACGAACAAAGTGTACCAGTCAAGAGAGTCTAGAACGAGGAAGTGGTACCAACAGGATATTTGGTGGTTTTATTCTTCTTTTCTTTTCGTTACTTTTTTTATCACCCGCATTCCTGGGAAGCCTAAGATCCAAAAGGGTCCGAGTGACCTTGCTGACTTCCTCGAATCAGACCTTTCCTTGGGAGTCGTAGAGAGATCTTTGAGAGAACATCGTCATGTGCGCGCGCGCGCGCGCGTGTGTATGTATGTGTGTGTGTGTGTGTGTGTGTGTGTGTGTTTCGATAGATAAAAGTTTTTATTTTACAATAAAAGAAGACGGTATTTTGGGCAAACGTTTATAATTAGAGAAAGTTTAATCTTTATCTATTGAAATTTCATAACAATTATCTCTACTTATCTAATCCATTTGTCCAACGTTCTCAGTAAACATCAACTATCAGTAATATAATATTACATTAGTATTAGAACTCTTTCTCGCTTTCACTAAATGTAAATGTATAGTTATTTTATATTAAGTTCTAAAAGCATATACTAGTTCAATTATATAAAACAGACCTATAATTTCCCATTCAACAATATAAATGTAGTATAAACATATGATGTGCGTAATGATTATAGTGTTGAATAAGAACTCAAAATATAAATGTATAGTTATAATTATTGGTTTGTGTAACACTGGTTTATTGTGTTACACAATAAAAAATGCATAAAAAGGAATAATCTTTTCCCATAATTTTTTTAAACGCTAAACATAATCTCGTTTATCAAATTACAAAAAGTAGTTTTCTCTGTTGAAAAGTGTTAGAAAAATTACAGTAAATAAATTAAAAAACGTTCGTTTTTTTGTTGGCTATTCGATGTTATTGGATTCGAATATTATTTATAACAACGTAATATTCAGCTTATCCGAGAAAGTAGGCGATTTTTTTCTCTTTGAGTCGTTTTTCTTATTTTATGTAAATAACTGACGTATCTGGCCGCGGCCTTCGAACCTATACCCTTATCGCAATTCTTAGTGCCAGTCTCATATAATCTGGATTGTCAGCGGTTCTAAACAAAGCGCTTGAGAGCTCCATTCGTCCGACAAGCACGCAACTCCTTATCTAATATAAACTTTGATTTTCTTTGTCATTGTAGAGAGAGAGAGAAGAAAGAAAAGTGGAATGGAAGAGAGAAAAGAGAAGAAAAAGGAAGAGAGGGGAAAGAAAGAGGAAAGAATGAGAGAGAAGGAGAAACATTGCAAAACTTAGTCTGAAATGGATATCGTGGTCTTTCCTGTTTCTATTCAGGATTATAACCATTGAATTAATATCGCAACCCAATACTATTCCGTAACTATTATCGACAATGTTTTTCAATCATGCAATGAGAAATTTAGATTTCGGATGACAGAGTAAGTCAGGAGCTCTCTCGACTGTATATAACGTACAAAGGAATCTCTCAAAGTGTAAATTCTGATTATAAAAGAATTTACTAATCGACCAATGAAATTATAGAATAGAATAGAATTTATTTATATTTTAGCATATATAGCCAAGAAGAGGACTTGGTTTACAGAAATATTTATTCGCACTTACATTCTTCTCCCACATTTATCTTACAATTACAAATCTAAATTATATATTCTCTTTTATCTATACATAATCTCTATATCGCAACCTTATCACAGTCTATTATTATTGTCCATATTTTTTTTTCTATGACCAATGAAATTATAAATATCCTAGTAAATGAAATTATAAATATTCGCTCATTTTTGTAACTTTTACCGAGTTACGTGATACACAATCGAAAATCCCATAAGCCAGAATCACACTACATATTGAAGAATGAGACTGAAGATTGAAGATTGAAATTTGACCAATGAGGAAATGACAAAAGAATTTTAGCTGTTATTGTTTTGATTGATTCAATTTCAATCTTCTAATCTTCCAATCTCGATTTTCAATACGTAATCTGATTCCAGCCATATAGAGACAAAAAAGTCTCGAGATAAGTCTTTGCCGCTGCGGCGAAAAAACCCATACCACACTGAAAAAAAAAGATTGGCTGCTGCAGCAAATTAGACAGTAAAATATGACATAACATTTTTAATTGATTGCTGCAATAAAAAATGCTATGCCATATTCAGCCAATCTTTTCTTTTAGTGCAGAATATCGCTGCAAAATCTCTGTAATATTTCTGCAACATGCAATGTTGCAGCAACTTTCGTGCAACTTTGTGCTGTAGGAAAAGTAATTTTTGTTCACGCGTGAACATCTCGCGGAGACTTTTTGTTCTCATATCGATTCGTGAAAGATACATCTTGTTTCGGAAGCGATCTCCCAGATTTTGCCGCATGGCCTGCCTTGCGGCTAATTTCTCCGCACGTTCCACGCAGTGCGACGCTTAACCCAGAATGTCGACAAGCACGATATTACCGTGCAAGTTCGTTGTCCCCTTCCTCTGCTGGCGGTGTTGCTGCCCTCCGCGTTATGCGTATTAATTCAAGCGCTACATGTTTCTTTGGATAAACTATACTATAATCGGATATTTTTCGATGATCATTTTATTTAGGATTGTACTAAATATTTATATATATATATATATATGTGTGTGTGTGTGTGTGTGTGTGTGTGTGTGTGTGTGTGTGTGTGTGTGTGTGTGTGTGTGTGTGTGTGTGTGTGTGTGTGTGTGTGTGTAGTACTACTATAATAGTAATAAGTTAAATTATAATTAACTAAATTAAATAAGTAACGTAACGTACTTACTACGTACAATAACGAATAACGTAAAGT
>NW_012130097.1:238705-241883 GCF_000143395.1 Atta cephalotes
ACCGTACCTTACGTTGTTCTACGTCTTTACGTCCTCCTTCCTCCTTCGTACTAACGTTACCTACCACTACCTACCTCTACTCTCCTCTTTCTTCTCTTCTTTCTTCTCTCTCTCTCTCTCTCTCTCTCTCTCTCTCTCTCTCTCTCTTTTTGTCTTTTTGCGCGAGTTTCTTCCTTTTCCTTCGCCTACTCCATTGCCTTGCGAGAGCGATGCTTAATTCAAACCACTGTACTGTTTATTTGGACATTTTAACTGGAAAGTTCTCCGCTGCGCACAATACTGCGAACGACCCTCCAAGAATATTCCGAGAGTCTTCTGACATTTGAGGTACATTTGCGCGCGTGCGTCACAAGTGGAAGATTTTTTTTGGACGAGGCTGTTGATTAATGACTGCGATTTCTTCTTTTGTTAGAGAATACTCGTTTCAATGTTATATAATTTAATCATATACGATACTTAGGCATCACGTTTTTTTTTATACGATCAATAAACCAAACTTATCATTGTATTCCCTTGACGAAGAAATATTTTTTTTCTTGTAGTATATCATAATATTTTAAAGAATTTTTTAATTTTAAATTTATTAATATTTATAAAAAATTTCTTAAATTTCTTCAGATATTTATGAGTTTTTTTCGAGATATTAAAAAGAAATCTTAGAATATTTCAGATATATAAATAATTGTACAAAAACATTTTCTGAACCTTTACATGAATCCGCAAAGAAAAAATAAAGACTCTAAACAATCGAGCTGGATCTTTAGTGTTTAAATAATTTGGTGAGAATTTATATATTATGTATTCAATTCTGTTCGTCAAATTTAATATTTTCAGTCTTGAAAAATATAAGAATCTTTATAATAAGAAGACTTGATGCATGCCACTTTCCCTTTTGTCTTTCATCGTTCATGTCCTACGTCAATTTCAGAAAATCTAATAACTAGCAAGACCACTATCGTGACTCGAAGATTTTAAGCAAGGTGTTAGCCTAAAATTACCTGACATATTTCACTAGTGCTCAAGTTTTCCCCCTATCCTGTCCAATGCTCGTCTCGATTCGCTTTCGGGCAATTGTGTACAGTTGACCTAGGCACACCCGCCACGTGCCCGTTTCTCCCTCTCTTGTTTGTCCGTAGTTCCCCAAATATCTCTACCTCTCTCCAACTAGTCCACTCTCGGTCGCTCTCGTTTCTCTTATCTTTCACCGAGATTAGCTCGCTGCGCAGTTTAAACGCGTTCTTCTCGCGTGCATCGCCGAGTAGCACGAACAAAGGACGAAAGCGCGAGGAAAGCACGTGGCGAGCGATCATTCGCTCCTCACAAATATTCTTTTAATTAATTCTTTTACGGTGTGCCTAACGTATTATATATACAATTAAATTTAAGCATGACTGTCATCGCGAATTGGAATAATGTATCTTGCGAATTTTTAGATATAGAACAGAATATTTAATAAATATAAGATACATCTTCAAGATTCACAGTAACGTCTCTATTTGAACATAAGGACTATTACGATTCTTTGCCATTATGTTGCGCAAATTATTTTTAATCGTCTTTAAAATTAAAAAATTATTCTATGAATAATAGTAGATATTAGTAGTATCACTAAAAAATTTCGGTTGCTCCTTCTAAACTCATCCTTTTGGATATTCTATTAGGTTAAGTTTAACAAATTAATCAGAAGCCATGTTCAAATCATATTTTTTGTCATTATTGGCTCAAAGTGCCAACTCTCTGAGAACATGCATGTTCATTAAATTGTAATGATGAATGTTTCAAGGTTCAATCCGTGCCTTGGAGCAACGCATTAAAAAACAGTAACTTTATCTTTTATTATGAAATATGGTCGAAAGGATTTTTCAAGGTGGTTTACGATGCATCTCCTGCGCCCAGAAATATGCCCGTCGTGTACTTTTGTTGTGTTGCTGCATAGCGAAGACATCCTACCGGTATTACGTGTCTCTCGATATTATTTATTCGCTCGGCCCGCGATGTATTTTCGATTGCGCGAGCGCAAGTTAGTACCAGAATGAAACGGGACGTCGAAACCTGCTTGGCTGGTAGTCACGACGTCGAACGTGACCTGGGTACATATTGAATGTTCTCTCATTCTTGCAGCTCGGTATCCATTCAAATTAAACCTGGGTTCCCGGGAACTTCTTCGTCGATTCCTGGATGTTGAGATTCTCGAAAATCGCGTCGCTATTTTATGAGTTCGGCGATATAATCTGAAAGTACTTGGATATGCAAGCTAAAAATGTTTAGAACCTTCTTAGAGAATAATGTTATGATCGGTGGATAAACAGTGAGTGTTTGTACACAAAAATATTCGCCAGCTAATTAATGTTTATTTTTAGAAATATTAATTAGCAATTTATTAACAAAAAATAAAATAGATTGTATATTTTTTAAAATTGTTTTACCTAAAAGAGAGAGATATAATAATTCAAATATATTATTTTAATGAAAAAGTATATTATTTAGACTTACAAAAAGTACAATCGAAAAATGTAAAAATCATTAACATAGTGAAATTCCTTTGTTTATATTAAGACTTATTCATTGTTAATAAATTGCTAATTCTATAATTGCTCAACCTCAAATATATTTATTTTCTATAAATAAGATTTCTTTTATAAAATTCTCCTCTGTACGAGTATTTTTAAAATTTATTATATTTAAACCATCTCGTTAATCTTCTTAAATTTGATTTTGAAATTTTTTCCTTCTGCATGAAAAAAAATTTAAGAAAAATTAGTCTATATATTTTAATCAATGCCAGATTCGTAAAATTTGCTCATGGCACAAAATGGAAATCCTTTTTTCTAACCGGTTTCAAGAATCCGAGACACTTTATTGATTTACAGGTGCCACATGTGGATTTCGTGGTCTAGTGAGACGAGATAGATTTATTTTTTTATATAAGAGAATAGCCTTCGAGAGGAACAAAATTATTTTCAGGCTCGAGTGTTAATTTATAGGAGTCCCAAGTCGCGTTGAAATATTCAACGAGACGATTCGTAAATTTTTACGGAAGGCCACGGTGACACACGTGCGTTTTCGTTTTATATGTTTAAACAAAAGTTTTGTTTTAAATTGTGAATTTTGTGAGAAGAAAATATAATATACATACATGTGTATATATATATATATATATATATATATATATATATAT
>NW_012130097.1:243746-254627 GCF_000143395.1 Atta cephalotes
TGTGTGTGTGTCGTGTGTGTGTGTGTGTGTGTGTGTGTGTGTGTGTGTGTGTGTGTGTGTGTGTGTGTGTGTGTGTGTGTGTGTGTGTGTGTGTATGTATGTGTGTGTGTGTGCGTGCGTGCGTGTGCGTGCGTGCGTGTGTGTGTGTGTGTGTGTGTGTGTGTATGCGTGTGCATCTGTATCCCCGCATGTGCGCCGCGATCGTTATATACGCAACGCGTAACCCCTCGGGGTCAAATAGCTCGTCGAACACGGTCCCTCTTCGGCCTCCTTGCCGCTGACATCGTTTTTATACCCTGTGTCGCTCCGATATACGAGTAGAAGTGCGATTGTCGGCGAGACCAGGCTTATTCGTTCAAGAGGAACACTTTGAAGCATTCGTGTTCCGCAAGCTCTGCTTTCATGCGAAATTTTTATTTTACTTGAGTTTAAAATTAAAATATCGCTTTGATTTCAAAAATACTGGCTTTACTTTGTTCTTTCTATACTGAGAAAAAAGTTTAATAACAGCTACCAAATGTATTTTGTTTAAGCACCATTTAATATAATGCTACCAGATTTTTTTAATTAAATTCGAGGACAGGTTTCAACTTTTTTGAATGATAATCTATATGTATGTAAAACTAGTGTTATTATATACATTGTTTTGCTTAACAAATTGCA
The DNA here is from genome assembly GCF_000143395.1 of Atta cephalotes. Taxonomy (NCBI): domain Eukaryota; kingdom Metazoa; phylum Arthropoda; class Insecta; order Hymenoptera; family Formicidae; genus Atta; species Atta cephalotes. The sequence goes on from NW_012130097.1 coordinate 244,410, forward strand.
CTAGATAGATAAACGAAAATTTAATATAAAAAAGTGTTTTCCAATGTTTGCCATTTTTTATGCCAAACTATTATGAATATAGCATATAATTAATAATAGTTTGACGTCAGTTCCAGATCGTTAACTAAATATTTGATTGAAATTATATCAAAATTTTAGTAATCATCATTTAAACTTGATTATTATTATCAGATTTTTTTCAGTATTCGCGAGTATTATTCGAGATTTGGAAATAATTTGGTAAGAAGATCAGTGATTTCTAGATCTCTATCGCGATCAGCAATATTACGCAAGTCGGAAAAATCACGTTCACCACTCGCGTTTTCGATCTCCCCGCCGTGAAACGCGGGCGCTAGAAAGCGAGTGCACGGCGTAACGTCTGCCTGTTAATCGCGCGTTGGAAGAAACGAAATCCAGGTCAGAGACGTGTTGCCTTCTCCCGCGTTAATCAGCCGCGCGCGACAATCCCCAAGTGGTTTCTTATCGTTCTCGTTCCTTGTGAACTCAAGTCCGTTTCATACGCGATAATCATTATTTCTGTTCTCTTTCCGTTAAATTGATATTAAATACTTTCAGTCTATAAACTGTCGATTTGGTTTGTCTTAAAATCGAAGTCGCTAGAATGACGTTTCAAATTAGCAATTTGTAAAATTAAAAAAATGTATTTGTAAAAATTTGCATATTAATTATTATTAAGCCCTAAAATTATTTTGAAAAAAATTCTTACTAAAAGGATTATTTCTCTTGATTTATTCTCGTCGATTTAATTTCGAATTATAATTGTTTAATGATTCTTATACTTGATAAATATATGTTTACATTTAGAAAATATTTGGCTAGTACTATTCAAAGAAATATTTATTAAAATTTAGTATTTTTTTTTCTCAGTGTAAGTCGTATTGGGCACAGTTACTTTACTTATCTTCTCGGTTTCATCTTTTCTAATTTTAATTGCAGAGAGAGAAACAAGGAATCGCTTACAAATTAATTAATTAAAATTATTCGATCGGGCGACGAAGTGGTAAAGAGCAGCTATTGTAGAACGACCTTTATGTTGGCCAATGCTCGTTTCCGCGCAAGTTGTTTGCACGCGTCAGCAGTCAGGATTTCCTCGCGATAAATCCACGGGCATCACGAGTTTTGGACGACGGCCAAGCACCACCGAACGACTCCTCTCTGCGTCGTCGTTGTGGCCGCTGCATGGACCAGTTTCTTTATCCGGTACGGCACAGTGGCGGATTTCGAAACGACCAGTTCTCCTTCCACGAATCCACGGTTGATTTTCGGGACGACCGAAATAAAGCCGAGTCGCGTTCGCGATATCCTTGCGAGGTTTACGATCCTGCCTACTGGCCACGATGCAGGTTTGTAAAAGTAGCACGACCGGACATCCAAAAATGCGCGATGTCGCGTCGGATATGGTAACTTAGAAAGCTGGCGACAGCGAATTTCGGAGAACGAGCGAAAGTTATCGGAAATCTTACGGGAAATTTTTAATAATTGTCATGCATGCGATTCTGGATACTCGAAAGATATTTGTGTTATATTTTAGAGGAGTTTCACGAGATATTATATGGAGTTTAACGACGGAAGTACAATAACGTCGTTTTATGTTTTATCGCTGATGATAAAAAAGAAATAAAACTTCAATTTGTCTATATTTATTTATCAATTTATTTATCAATTTATCTATATTTATCTATTTATCTATTTATTTATCTATTTTTTTATATTAAATATTTGAGCAAAATAATATTTTTGAATTATTATACAAACTATACATATGCAATATCTTACTAGCCTAAGATATATCGTCGTGTTATTGGTATTATCGCTCATTTGCTACAACTACGACTGTAATAAAAATACGCATTTCTATCATAAAATTGTTATCTATCGATTTAGAAAAAATGAGATAGCGTATTTTTAAGCATTGTTTTCTCTCTTTTTCTCTCTCTTTAAAGTATCGATTCTTTCTAATGGAGCATGAAAGCTAAGATCAAGGAATGCAGTCTATATCTATTATGTCTATGATTACAACAACACAAGTAAAAAAACAAAGTTTTCCAGAAAATAAGCTTGAATATTTTGAATCATTAAAATTATATCATTTTAATTTTAAAATGCAATTATGATGTAATAACTGATTGTAAAGGAAAATAATCTTGCTAATTCATAATATTAATGAAATAAATACGTCCATGTTCTTGTTTTAATAAAATTTTTACTTGTTTCGTTGATACTGTGTTATTAGATAAATACTATTTTCAATTTGAAATTTCTATTGGATAATGCTGTTAAATGCATCATTTTTTCCTTGTAACTCATTTTAAAATCGATCGAAATTCTAACGCGGAATTATTTCTTCGCGGAAAACGTGTATTTTTGTAAAAGATTCACGAAATGGCTTGCAGAAAGGGAGTGGATGGCACACAAGGAAAAGGGCCGTTGTCGTGGAGGCGCGAGGGATTTCTCTCAACTTCGGATTCTCCTTTCGGTGTCTCCTGGTTTCTCGCGTTCTTGGCACTCGTCGGATAGCCGTTAATCTTAACGAGTAAAGCGGTGGAGGCGGGGACTCAGTCACTCGCCGCGCGCGCGCTATTATTTAGGCCGAGAGGGAAAAAAGAAAGAAAGAAAAAGGAACCGTTTGTGTTCTCCGTGCCTGCCGGAGCACTCATGCACTCCGTCATTACGCTCGCACGCGTGCACGTTTGGCACGCTGATTAGTAATTAGCGAGTTAGCGCGCGTAGAGATATCTCACGAGTGGCGTGCAAGCGAAACACGACTGATATCGAGTCCTCTTGTTGTCTCACACGTGTATCACGTGAGGATATATTATATATTGTAGTAGTTTAATTGCGTTTATAGTCTGGACAAAACAATTCGGCGCGCAAATATATATATAGTAATTCAAGGTATTAAATTATTTAAGCAATGAAGATCCAGCTTCGATCGTTATAGGCATTTTAATTTCTAGTATTGATTGTGTTCTCCCATATGTGATCTAAAATAAGGACTTCTTAACTCTTCGTTGACACACTGGATGTGAACTACCCACAAAATTATTTTAACTCTCTGAAACTCAATTTTCTTTTATTTTATAGAACAAAAATGTTTATAAAAATATCTCTGCTTTTTCAATTCTCAAAATAGCCTACATTCAATATGCAAAATAAATACACTTTATCCAAACTAGTTTTTTTTTCAAAATATCATATCTGTAAATTTTTAACAACAATTCTGTAAATTTTTAATTTTTAATATTGAATTTTTTTAAAAAGTTACAATTTTTTAAAGATTTTACTCGTTTTTTCATTGAATTCAAGAATTATTTTCACAAAAACTGTAATGAAATTTCAATCAAAAACTATTATCCATAATTTTTTTCATGATTAATTGGAGTTTTTAAATAAGAATGTTAATTGTTTAAACATTGCTTTAGATGTAAGCCATCCAGTGTATCAAAAAAGCGATCGAAAAAAGAGGGGTGTCAACGAAAGGTTAATATTGGATATATTATATAGTTTGACAAAAAAATCACTATTTTTGTATCTTGTTGCAAATTTCTATCAACAGCATTCGTGTTCAGCATAAAAAGATTTTTGATTTCTTTATGACACTTTGAAGAGAAAAATTGATTTTTTTAAAGTGGACTATGATGTAATTATATAGAAGATTTAATATTCAAACATAACTTGAGGAAATTAAGTCGTATGATTTCGAAAAAATTAAAATTCATTTGAAAGCTATCGAATTATACTTTTAGATGCCGTAGACTTTATTTAAAAACAAGTTTTTGTTTGTCCGTAAAAAGTATTCAAAGTAATTAAAAAAAAAGTACATTTTTAACTTCAAAATCCTGATGTCCCCTGCGCAAATTCTGTCATGTTCAATGCGAAAAAATCTTCGCACTTTGGAGAGAATTTGCTGAAATGTGTTATTGAGCTTTGAAAAGGCATAGAATGGATATTCAAATTTTGAAACATTGAAATCTCAAATCTCCGAAATTGTTGCCGGAAAAGAGATTCGACGAAATTGAAAATGTCCTATGCGAACGAGGAGGAATCTAGCGAATTTTCAGGAGCGTTTGTTGGCGACACTGTTGAGAAAGATACACAAACGTACGGATGTCAGACTTTTGTCACGATTAGTCACGCATCGGGATAGGGCCATATCTCGGGCAGGAAAAGGCGGTCGACGCGGATTTCGTGCTGTTTGTCAGCGGGAGGAAACGTAAGCAATGAAGAAAGAGAGAGTATTTGAGTGAAAGAGAAAGAGAGGAGAGAGAAAGAGAAAGAGATATCGATCGTGACGTATTCGGGATTTCGCCTTTTCTTTTACAACGGCACTTCGTTTAAGTCTCAACATGAAAAATATATACACCTGTATACATTAGCATATAATCGATAAAGAAAAAGATAAAAAAATATGATAATTATATTATTATATAATTCATGATAATTATAAATGTATTTATACAATATAATTATAATTATCATTATAATTGATATTATAATTATTAATTATAACTATTAATGCTAATTAGTTACATCATGTAAATCTTTTAGTCATATTAGAGTAGATTGTAAATTGATAACAATTTGGTAATAAGAAAATATACACACAAGTTAACTAATAAGGGAACACAACCAAGTGAATTTCTTCAATTTAAATGAGCTTTTAGTATGTTGTTCTATGGACAAAAATAGAAGACATGTATTTTTTTATATGTGCTGAGTCGCACATTAAGGAGATGAAATCCTCCTTTGAAAAAAATCGGTTTTTTTTTTTCAGATTGAATTTCGTCGAAACTGTAAGAGATAGAAAAAAATTTGCAGAATGAAAATTGAATGGCATTAAGAGTACTTCAGAACTACAATAAAAACATTTTTTTCTTTGTAAATAAATAATTTTTATTAGGGATGCACTGAATATCCGGAAAGTATCCGGTATCCGGCATTTTTTACTATTTGACTAGATAATCGTATATCATTAATATTCGGGAATATATCCAGTTGAAATTTGATATCAAATTGTTGATTTTTTCTTATAAAAATTTTCTAGAAATTAGTGTACATATTCATGATATTATATCTTATACATTGTTGCAAAATTATCATCTTTTTCCCTTCTTTTTTTTTAGAAGACACTTTCTTGGAAATTCGATCGGACATCCAGAAAATATTTGATATTCGACTTGAAGAAATTGCCTTCTCGGATATCCAATGTTACATTCTGTCCAAATATCCGATATTCGATATGCGGTAATTTTACGATTCGATGTCAAATTTTTATTATAAATATTGTTATAATAATTAAAAAATATATTTGTACAATAATTAAAAAAAATATTTGTTTATTTTTTATAGTTCTAAAGTACTCTTGCAGCCATTCAATTTTCATTCTGAAATTTTTTTTCTATCTCTTACAATTTCGATATTCGACGAAATTCAATCTGAAAGAAAAAAAACTGATTTTTTTCAAGGAAGGACCCCTTCACCCTCTTAACGTACGACTTAGCACATATAAAAAAATACGTGTCTCTTATTTTTGTCCATAGAACAACATACTAAAAGCTTATTTAAATCGGAGAGATTCACTTGGTTGTGTTCCCTTGTAAACAACTCGATTTGTTAAATCAATTAAGGAAAATGTTTACGTATCTCGGATCTATTCCTTTCTCACGCGCGCGACGTGGGAAGAAGTTAACGAGAGGACGGATTTAACTCGGCGGAATCTCGCGGGATTTCGCGGACCTCGCTCCCTCGATCTCGTTCGTTTCCACTCGTTTCGTTAGATGCGTGCGAGGTGGTGCTCTATTCGTGGCGCGTTCGACTTCGACGCCGCGCGCGCAGCGGTGTCTCCTCTCCGGCGAATTGGCACGGTACGCGCGTTGTTTTCCTTGGAATTCGAGACGCGGACGCGACGCGCGCGTTGTCGGTGTGCCAACCATGGACGGATGTCCGTGTATGCGGGTGCATACGAGCGTCGCGACGTGACGAGAGCGTGCGTTTCGCGACAAAGATCTTCCCGGCTGTCGCAGGTGGTCAGCCAGAGCCAGGCGGACACGTGGCCGGTGCATGTGCTCGGATAGTCCGGGTGTACCCCGCAAGGCCTGCCAGATCGAATTAAACTCGCGTAAGCTCAATTCTCGAGTCGACGATATAGCGCTCTGTTAGCCTGCGTCGATTTCAATGGCTGTACGCTGTCGATGTCTCGAGTCTCGAAATACTCACAAATACAATTCGCTCGTTCATCATGCGAAAATTATCGAAAGTATTTTATCGAGAGAAATTTAGCCGAAAATATTTTATTTTATATAGAGGAAAAAAAGATTCGTAGAATCAACGAGGAATTTACGTTTAAAAAAGAAATATTTCTTTTAAAAATATATTAAATATTTTCGAAAATCCTAATAATAAAGTTTTATAATATTTAACATTATTTAGCAGTATTAAAATCCTGTAAATAATTAATATTACTAATAGATAATATTAATTATTATTTATAAGAGAATAATATATATTGTTAAGCGATTTTAAATATTATAAATAATTGTATAATATTACAATTTTCTAAAATACTTAATATTTTCTGAAATATGCATATTTTTGAATAAACAGCTAATTTATGAGATAAATACAGATAACGTTATGATATATTGCGAGCGTCGCATACAACTACTAGTGTCATCCTCTCTCGATTGTCGTCATTTCATGCGGCATTTATCTGTCAGCATTGATATTACAATGTGCACATCACATCCTGATGATGAGTTTTGGGCATCCCCCGACTTAATTTTAGCTTCCTATCTCTATCGTCTGGACGGATGCGTTTTAGATGCATGTATCATTAAACGCGCGATTATAAATCACGATCATCTGCAACGACTGCAACATTGTACGCGGATTTAGCTGTGCCAAGAATTGCGCGTCCTGCCAGATTACCACGAGATTTAACACGATGAGATTTCTGTCGTACCATTTTCTACCGTTATATATCGTCTTATTGCGTCGAAGATATGACGTTTGGGATCTGTCGGAGGCATCAAAGAGTCGCGGAACGAATATATGAGAATATACAGACGGAATTGGAGACGAGCGTGAATTTTGAGATGAATCGCTCGACTGTTCGAGCATTTCAGGATTATTAACTCTCTGAGTTGACGCCAAAATCTCAAAATCTCTAACACAGTTATTGACATTGAATTTGTAAGATCCGTTTAATTTATGTTAGTTTTAAAAAGCATTAATTAATTTTAAAGAGCTAAAGTGACATAACTCATATAAAAAAATGTAACATAAAGAAAATTTAATGTTTGACAATAAGATTTATAATTGAATAGATTCAATAAATCCATCGTGAGCTCCAGAGGTTAAAATTTAATGAACAGCTAAAATCATCCTTTATGAGAAACAAGTTCTTTAAAAGACAAATTATATTATTGAAGTAATTTTTTAAAATAAAATAATAAAATTATAAAAAATTATCAAATTCAATCTAATTATTATCAAATTAAGATAATAAAATTAATTAAAAATGATTTGGACAAAACGAGCGTTTTTTCCACTGAAATTTTATTCGTATAAACTTTGCTTTTGCAGAAATTTTATTTCGGAGCGTTAATGTCGCTGCTAAGAGAGATTAATCTCGGGTGCGGAGTCTCTTATCGCTGTTCGAGCGACGGTTCTTATCTGCATCCGATGGATTTCCTAGAATAACTTGTAATCCCCGGTTATATTCCTGCGCTAATGAATTTTTTCGTTCGGTGTGCTCAAGCGCAGCTGCGAAGTCGTATAAAAAAGTTAATAATGGTGCGGCAGTGCATCAAGTGGATTAAACGAGAGACTATTGTTGGCTCAGGTGGTCGTTGCTCTGAACACGTCTGCTTTCTTTTTCTTGTTTCTTTGTATTCACTCATAATTCTACGTCGTGCTACTTCTCTGTCCTCCACAAAACCATGCTTTTCCTTCTCCATTCTCTTATTAGCTTTATTTTTCTCACACAAAAGTGAGACAATCGAATCATCGGTCAAAACATTTTGAATTATTGGAATATGTAGCGCATGAATAATAACGCGTATAAAGAAATTGCATGTAGTTGTCATACTTGACTAATTGGTGTTAATTTAATAGTCTGAATGAGCTGAATAAAAATTACGTACAATGATATTGATAAATCCAAACCAAAAAAATCAACATATATATTATAATTTTCGTATAAATAACTGTTTTTTCCAAAGAATAGTTTTTATGTTATCATGGGATTATGTATGTCGCAATTTAAATTAAAATAATATGATAATACGAAGAATTTGTGAGATTTTCGAAGAACTGTAAAAACGTCACTTTGATGTCAAGCCAGAACGCATTAGTTGCATCCAAGGAATTACAAAATTACATTTAAAAAAAAAATGTAAAAAGATTGTCAACATTACACGGTATTCCCAAGCGGTCACCCATCCAACCGTGTGTACTAACCGTGCCCAATGTAACTTGACTTCAGTGATCGGAGAACTAGTACTTTAAACATGGTTTGAACGTTGACGAAAGGGAGCCCTATATTTTACGTATATCATTCTACTATTTTTATTATTTTAGTTTATTTCTGTTCATTCTGTTATTTCTACGATTTTGATTTCTGTTATTTCTATAATTCTTTTTTAAAAGTAGTATAGTATAGAGATAGAACCGCGGTTACGTAAATGAAAGAGATATCCTTACGAGATGTGTCGAGATGGCCGTGAACGCGCATAATAAGAACTATCTCCTCGAAATCCGTTCGCGGCAGCCTTTATCGTCGACCCGATAATGGGTTTTTAATGACAATCGGGGACCTTCGAGCTGCCGCGCATTCCCACGCGCCGTTACGCTACTTTTTAGTCATTTATAGACTAATAACGGTCCTCTCAGGGTCAAAGAGGTATTTTAAGTCGACGTAAAGACGTTGACGCAAAAGACTGTGATAAAAACAATACTATACTACATTCTACATTTTTTCTAACGGAACTAAGCGTTTTCTAAAATATATTATTTTCTTACTTCAAAAATGACATAACAACAAATGACAAAAAACTGTTTTTCAACAAAAAATTATTGTAATTAAATATTATGGGCAAAATAAATGAATATATTCTTAACACGATCAAATATCGTTTTTGTAATTTTTGTTTCACATTCCTTAAATCACTCTTTAAATATATGATGTTATTTATCCACATTAGATATTACATTGTGTTGGAACAAAAGTTCATAGATTACTTCATTTGTATCCTATCTACATGTTTTTAAAAATATTTTTAACAAATTTGATAATTATATCACTCGATAGAATAAAGTTTTAACAAATTTAACGAAGTTAACTCAACTGAAATTTGAAAATTAGATTTTTCTTTGGCTGTCATTTTTGAAGTAAGAGAGCGATATACTTGAAGTATAAGTAGTGCAAGATACGCTAATTACGGTATTTCGTCAAGCACTAAGAGTCTCCAGGAGACCTCGGCCTGTTCAGTTGTATTGAATAGCGGTATTTGACGAATACATGACAAAGGATACAGCAAGCACCGAGTAGTGGCATCGAACGCAGGTGTGAATATTGGTTGAGTAAAGAAATTTTGCGACCTCGGCATGATTTGGTGTTTGTGTGTCGTTTAGCTACCCGCGGCGTGATCACAGAGGAAATTAACCGTGGCTTGCCAATTTCTCTTCTTTTTATTTATAGCACAAGCACGAGTCGCAGATCAATTAAATTAACATTATTTGTAGAACGATCGAACTGTCGGATCAGATGGGGGGCAGTTAATGCGAATTAATGAACATTAATTTACGTGTATGATGCGAAAGACGCACGCATACACGCACTATGATCGCTTTCACACGGCACATCAGGATTTATCCCATTTGGATATCTGCCAATGCGCCGACGGTCTAACTCTCGTCAGATGTGCCTAAAATAACGTATCGATCAAGCCTAACGCACGCAACTTTCAACGGTTGATCAACTAGATAACAAACGAATCGCGGAATCTTTTAACACTCGACAAGATTAATGCCCATTTCCATCAATATAGATTAACTTTAATCTCGGTTCAACTTACTCTCCGTCTTTCTTCTAGTTCTAAGTAAAGTAGTAAGTAAGTAAGTAAGTACGTAGTATAAGTAAGTAATTATATAGTTAGTAGTAGTACGACTAACGTAACTACTTACTACTACGTACTA
>NW_012130097.1:254855-267253 GCF_000143395.1 Atta cephalotes
TAAAAATTGGAAAAAGATGAAGAGTAAGTTGAACCGAGATTAAAGTTAATCTATATTGGTGGAAACGAGCATAAATCTCTTTCCAAGATCGATATTAAAGAAAAGTTATTTGTCGTTCAAGGTAACTTTCGCAACTTTCCACGCTGAACTTTCCGACAAGACTGCCGGACTGCAATTAAAATAGTAAAATTTAAACTCCAAAGAAGTTTTAACGTTGAGCAAAGAACGTCATTTTGTTTTTCTTGTTGTGCAAGTCTAATTAATGAGTCGTTATACAATTTGAAATAAATCATTCTCTTCCAAATTCGAAAGTAAATAGGTAAAAGTATCTAATGTGAGATACCTTTCTCTACAGGCTTGTAATTTATTTAATTTGTAATCTTAACTCCTATTTTTATGGCAAACTTATGAAAAAACGTATTCAAATTTTATCGCTGAAAGTTAATAATCGATAATAGCTATACTTTGTTAAATGTAATTTTAATGTAATAACTAATTATAGAGGAATAAAAAAATAAGATAAAAATTTTTAAAGGTATTCTTTCTTTTTTCTCTAAGTTTTTTTCTTTTTCTGCAAATAACTAAAAAAAATGATAATTTTTGAACCATGTCTTGTAACAATAAAATGAACGATATTATTTCACTGTGATTTCTATCACAATGTTTTCTAATCTACTTATTTTTACATTATGTTAAATTATTAACACTAAATGCACGATTGCTAAGACGTCCTTTTCGCTTCAAGATGAAACATTCGCGCGATTTTTTGCGAGACACGCGATTCGGGACGAAGTAGATTGTTTATCCGCGTTCACAAAATGGGACGTTGAGCTGTTTTTGACGGGGGATGTAAATGTTTATCGGTCGATTGCCAATAAAAACATCGGCACTGGTGGCATGCTTTCAGCGATTTCCTGCTGGCCACCATCCGAAGCGAACACGCGTTGGAAACCGAACGATGAAAATTAGAAGTTAATATACATGACAGGCAGAAATACCGACAAATATGTTTTCTTTGAACATGTAACGTCCAATTGATATTCATTACGTCATTCAATAACTAATTATAGTCAATCATATTTCATCAAAAATTAGCAACGAGAAATAAAAATTGTTCTTCACTTTTTTTTTAAATCATTGTTAAATCATTGTTATTATGCAAAAATAATTTTAACTTTTTTTCAATTTGTTATATAAGGACAGAGAAGTTTGGCCACAGGATTTCATGTTTATTTAATTATTAGTAATATATATTTATATATGGATATTCAAAATCTATGAAATTAGCACGGCTTTTTATTAATATAAAAAAATAATTACAGTTCTAGTAGCACTCTTTTTATAGTTCTACAGTTTCTTATAAAAATGAAAAAAACAGTTGCACATTTTTTATATTAAAAAACGAAAATTTAAAATAAGGCATGTTAACTTCGCGAATCTAGCATAATACTTTCCCTCTAAAGTATAAGAAAGTTGTAGCTAAATTTTTTATATAAGTATATATCGTTGCTTCTTATTTTCGCGAGTTATTTAAAATCGGAGCGAGTTGCGTTATGCGATTGCTGAAAGTAATCATGAACGGGAAAAGAACGAGCTCGCGAAAAGATCGGCTCCTCGCCATATTTCTCGTGTCAGAAGTCTACAAACGACACGCGTCGCGCAGTTTATTTCGTGACGTGTGATTCACTTGGCGGCGCCAAGCAAGGCTTGTTGTTCCTTTTCATCACTTTCTTGCCTTCTCCTCATGCTTTTTTTACTTGTAAAAAATTATAAACCACACGAAAGAACGATTTTACTAAAGAATCTAAAAATTTGCTTGGATATGAAAATCATTTTTGTTGGATTATCAAAATTATTATAACACACTCAAGTATAATGAGTAATATTGTAACAAAATTTGACATTCTAACAATTACAACAATTAACAGGCAACTAACTTGAGAACATATTTGTTCTAAATAATTATTTTGATAGTATAATAAAAAAATTTCAGATCTGTATTTAAATAAATTTTTAAATATTTCAGCAAAACTATTCGTAAGTGATGATGAAACTGATAACAAAGTGACAAGTGCATAGATTAAGTAATAACGATTAATTTATAACTCTAGAAAAACTACAAGGAAAGAATGATTTTGTTGAAATATCTTTAACAAAAATTACAGATCTGAAAATAATTTTGTAGAACTGTCGAAATAATTAGAACATTCAAGTGTAATGCTGCAAAAAGTTTTGATAGTCTAATAACCAGTTTGAAAATCCTATATAATTATTTTAATAATCTAAAAATAAAAAATAAATTATTTTCACATCTATATCCAGCTAAATTTTTAGATACTTTAGTCTCCATTCTCTCTTTCATTCTGAATACATATTATATTTTATGTTAATTATATTATCGATTTCTTAACACAGTATGTAAATAATTCATTAGTAAACGACGTGGACAATTTAAAAAGGTCTTAGCATTAAATATATAATGATTTTAAGACTTCGTGACTTCGTTTCGTGTTCTCTTCTTCAGACGACCATCTTCGCGCTCTTTGTTCTCTTTCTTGGAAAGAAAAAATAAATTCTCACTTTTTTTTAAAGCTCACATTCTCATGAGTTAACCGTCAGTCAAAGTTGTTTCACACTCCTTGCACGGTATTAAGAGCGACTTGAAGAGGTGAAAATATAGACGGCGCCTAGTAGACTGAGGGACACCCACCGTAATCTGGCAATCATCTTTTGTTAAGGTTAAGTCGTCCCTTCGACCCTTTGCGTGTTCTTCAGACCTCTTCCCTTTAAAAGCCCTGTCATCATCAGGAAATAAAACAGCAGACGAATTCGCCTACCATTAAATTCCGTAGAAATTAATTAATACACTGACATGCCCCTCTTAATTATCTATATTAGACATGTGCTTCCACAATTGTAAAAGTACACTTTTTAGAAAATTACTATTTATATTAAATTACTATTATATTAAATTAAATTCATAGATCTTAAAATTTACATTTCAAAATACATTATTTTTTATTGTTATTTGTTTACTTATTATTTATTTATAAATTGTGTTATTTTTACTCTGTAAAAAATTTGTTGGATATCAATTTAACAGAAGATATTCAAATAACATAATTGCATTATGTTCAATTAATACTCGGTGATGGTCAAAATTCAACGCTAAATTTTAACAAGGACTTGAGTGGACTGGTTTTAATAAAAAATATTTTTTGTTGTGTAGTTTGTTACGCTGTATTATTTGATAAAATATATCAAGTGTAGACAATTTGCCGTACCTCTTTAACTTTTTTCAGTTGCTGCCTCTACAATCTTTTTGAAATTCAATACCGAAAGGCCACACCTATTGTTACAATAATATTGTATTTCTCATCTCGTGGTAACTTGGAGATAAAACGGGGGATGCTATCTCACCGTCATAATTCACAGTTAAAAGCGTACCGTTTTCAAAATGCAATGCGCTGTTTCCAAATAGACCGACAGCCCCCTTCTCTTTCTCGCACGATAACCATCATGAATTTACACGCACGGGGGCGGGCGATTTATCGCTTACAACGAAACTGATACTGCGATTGCGAGGGTGAAATTTTGATCGGCATGTTCTTGTCCGTATAGTCATACGTACGAAATGTCGGAGAGCCAGGGGCGACAGTGTACGAGCGAGGAGGCGACGCGTACTTACGCGGCCATTGTGTTGCCAGGCCGATTCAGTGACCCCCCGCGGATATTGGCGTCGAGGGTGAATGAAAAGAGAGGATACCAACCCCCGAACCGCGGAATAAATATCACCCGCGGGAGATTCTCCCACGTAAGAATTCCTAATTCAGAGGGGTGAACGGCAAAGAGACTGAGAGAGGAAGAGGGAGGAGATGGGGCACGCCTTATGTGCACGCGTGGAACCCTCGAACTTTATCGATCATATTGCTCCCTTCGATAAGGCGAAGGGAGCAAACACGTGCAAATCCAGCGAAAAATCGAAAGATATTCGTTTCTTTGTTTTCGATATATATTGTTGTACGTAATTGGTACATTTATTTGGGAGAGAAAGGGGCAACGGATTTATTTTGCTTTTTCATATTGCTTGCAATTGTATGCCGTCTGATTATCGTGCTGCAAATGTTTATAGATATATATGCATAGGAATCTGTCCGAATTTATTATGGGGATTGCTGTAAATTAGGATAGATTCCTATGTATAGATATTTTCATCAGAGTAATTTTCGTCATAAGTAGATATATTAATAATAAAAGTCCGGTTATTTGAAGAATAAAATTTGATCTCCAAGCGTGTAAAAAAATGTTTTTAAACGTAGATATCATATCATATGGCATCATACAATCATGTATATGCTTAAATTATTGTACATAACAGAAAACGTATTCATATTAAAATCAATCCTTATTAAAATTTATGTCTTAACATATCTGGATATTAATTTAACTTAATATGATTGTATTATTTGAATATTTCATGTTAAATTAATATTTAAAATTTTGTATTAAAATAACACAATTTTTATAAGTGAACATGAAAATAAATAAATATCTTAAAACATAAATTTTAAATAAGTGAATAAAATATGTTAATTTAACATATTACAAATGTTAATTTTATTGAGAAAATATGCTTCGATCATTTGCCTACAAATTGTTATATTTTTCAATATTATATTTTTCAGTCATTTTTTTTACGTAATATTTGTGTTAATTCCTATATAATATATTTAGGAATCTTGTGTTAATTAAGATTAAGATAAATTAAGATAAAAACTTGTGAGTGAACCATTTGAGATACGTAAAATATTAAATTTTGGCAAGAGGAGCAAATGATTTTGAATTCTTTTCGCGCTTTACGATTCGGAAGGCGAGGAACGGGACAGTGGATGTCGAAATCAGCTGAAACTCGATCGGGTCGCGAACACACATAGCTCGCAGCACGCCGGTTTTCACGGTCAACGTGCGTGCGGCCCCGGCCAGTCTGGGCGTCGGGACGCCCGGCGCCACGTCTGCTACTCAGGTTCCCGCACCCCCGCGGCGTTTCCAGGGGCTCATAAATTTTCTGAAATGCAGGTTCTCCCGTTTCGTTTATCGGCGTTCTGCCTTATCGGCGCCGTGTCCGGGCGAAACGTGGCGTGGCTTAATTTTGCACTTTTTCGCATATTCGACTGTTTTCCCGCTTCCGATGCGACGTAAAATGGATATTTTCTCGGTGCAGTAAACAAAGCGCTGCAGACGATTAATCGGAATTTATCTAAACCGATGCGACATCCGAAGAATCCGCGAAATATGGATGCTGCAGACAACAGAAGCTAGCTAAATTTTTAGATTTTTGGCAAAATTGTCTTTTCCATGTATAATTAAAAGTGTGGGTCGGGAATATTCATATCATATACAGTGTGTTGCATCCGTAAAAAAAATTGTACAGCATGGCACTTTTTGAAGGGTCAAGTTTATTCCGCTTCAGAGCATCATAGCATCTATTTGTAAATTAAGTTACTTTTGTAAGTTAGTTACTTTTTTTTGTCGCATTATGTAAACATGAACGTTGTTTATATATGCAAATTTAAATTTAGGTGATATAAAGCAGATAGGAAGGAGAGAGATATTTTATACTTGTCGAAGAAGACATTGATCTACAAAATATCGAACTTAATGAATCAAAGCCATGACATTATTTTAAATATCATTTTCTGAATATTTGTGACTTTTTAGTTACATTTTTTCCTTTTACTAAATGCATATGTATATATTACGTATGAATTTTTAATCCTTTTGTACGCACTTTGTATGTATTTATTCCGAATAAATATTCTTTCATTGATCATATATGCGCATGCAGATTTTGTATATACGTAGCAATATTAATTAATCACAAATACATTATTGATAGAAACAATAACAAAGTTCCAGGACATGTTAATTTCGTAACGCCCCCTTAAACGGCGTAAATGGCAATCTTACGAAACTGTGCCGAGAACCGCAAGAAAATGTATCGTGTATGCATATTATGCTGACCTTTCATGGATATTTATTTATTAGCGCATGCTCTTTTATTGCATTCTTTGTTGCATAATATGTGCAATAAAACTCGACATACGAGATTCGTATTTTGTAGGCGCTTCACATAATTCTTTGCTTTTTGCCTGTATATCAACTTGTTTTAGTGTCCTTTGAACATGATAATGTGCTTTTCGTACGATTTTGTTTTCATGCGTATGAAGAATCAAGAGATTAAGTGCGATTCGTAGTTATGACTGTATGCGTTGCTCGAAGGCAAGATGGACATGTCCTGTCTCGCAAATAACGCTCGGAGAATCGGGATCTTCGAGGACGAAAATACGTACGCATAAGTGTGTACGCATGAATTACATCCTGTAATTATATGCAACGACTAGCTTTTATCCTCAGAGAAATCCGTTTGTATGTTGCGAATTGCGCACTACATAACAGAAGTTCATCTGATTATCGTACGATCCGAACGGATGTAATTTTTGATCGTGGAGGGAAAATAAATGTAAGTAAACATGAATTGTATAAATATAACTTTTGTACAGCCTCGGCTATAAGTACGAAAGAACGATTTTGCTGAAGTATTTGAAAATTTAAATAGATCTGATACAGATCTGAGAATATAATTTTGTTGAATCATTATCAAAATAATTATGTACGTGTCAACCTCCAACATAATGAGCAAAGCTGCAAAAAGTTTCGACATTCTAGCAACCATTTAAGCATCTTGCATGATTATTTTAATAGCCAAATTTAATAATTTGTCATTTATTGCTAGAAAGCAAGAATTGACAAAATAATAATAATAATGGCCAATAATTAGCAAAAATTTGGATTATTTGATTTTTGTGCTCATATCGCAAAGATAAGGTTTTAAGAATAAATAGTGAATTTCATTTTCTGATTATCCAAATCTATAAAATCTGGAATTATTATGAGATTTTATATGGAAACGTTCCTTTGTTAGATTAAATCAGCGTACAACAGTTTTAATGTAAACCAATGCGCATTAATTACGTCCAACTAAATTCGTTAATCATGAATTGAATTTAAACTGAAATTCCGATAGAACCAAATCTATTAGATTATTTACTTAGGCAACGAGATTTGCTTGAACGATGGATAAACTTTACAAAACTGAAATCAGACTAACGAACGAAGATAATTTTCTATTTCTGGTTTCGTTCTCCTCGCACGTCGTTTTCAATAACTACGTCTTGTTGACCGCCAGAGTGGCGCGCGAGTTCCTTGACTAAAATGGTCAGAGCCTGGAGAGCGAGTAGGTTAAAGTACTAATGCCGTATGATTGCCAACGACCAGCACGACCAGCGGCCAGCAATGTAAGCGGTTTCGCCGTGTTAAACTGTGTTGTAGTCTACCGGGTGTTCGAAGAAGCTATAAAATTTTATATGTTATGTTCAGTTTAACATAATGTGATTGTATTATTTAAATTGATATTCAACATTCCTTAATGTTAAAACAACATAATTTATGAATAACTGAACAAATAATAACACAAAAATAATGTATTTTGATACATAAATTCTAGAGATAAATGAATAAAAGAATTTAACATATATTGCGTTAATTTATTTTGACTATTAATTTTACTGAAAAAATATATTATCACAATTTGGTTACAAATTGTATTAATGTTATATTTTTGCATTAATTTTTTTACATAATATTTATGTTACTTCCTAATATTCATCTTGTATTAAATTAATACAAAAATTTGAGTGTATCTTTTGAGACACATAAATGTTAAATTTAACATAAATTTTCCAACTGAGTACATTTAAGTTTGAGCGGGAATTTCTAAAAATTTATATACCTAAATTTTTAAAGGCAGTTTATTATGGGAAATTAAATCGTTTTTTTTAGTATTAAGTTATATGTATATTTAATCTGAAAAAAAAAGTTTTGAGGAGTCATCAAGTTTTAAGAAATTAATAATTTAATTATAAGGAATTAAAGTTGTATCATGAGATATATAGTGAAGAAACTGAAAAGTCGTAAAGAATGCTCAGGGACGATATGTGTAGATCGTGCGTGAGACGCATAAAAATGGTTTTATATATGATAGTGCAATTAACACGATATGAGGGCAGGCGACATCGTCGTCGTCGACAAAGGGTGGTCGTGGCTTTCGGTCTGGCGGCATCTCGCCGGTTTTGAATGTTATTAAACGTAATTTAATATCTAGCTCCGACCGTTCGTAAACCCAGGGCCCCTTCCGGAATTCACGATGAATGCGATGGTGACTATTAAAGTCTACGAGCGGCAATACGCGTTTTCCGCGCCGCGTAGGCGACATCCGTCCTGCTTTCTCGAAAGCAGGAAGATTTCGCGAATTGCGAAACTTGGACAATTCACGTTCTTGTTTCGTTTCTCGCATTAATTCGGTATGAATAAATCGAAATATTAATTCAAAGATATATAGCAGATATATCTGCTAATCTCATATCAAAGCACAAAAATTTTACTTTTCAAAGTAAAAAATTAACACTTATTAAAAATTAATTAATAAATCTTATTAATTAATTAAACAAGACTGCTATATAAATGATACAAATAAGTAAGAAAATGTGAAATACATTTCCAGTTCTATAAATTGCACATCGATTGCTGTCAGACTTGAAATGCAATTATAAACTGAAACTGGAATAGCAATCATAAATTAAATTGATCGCCAATTTAATAATAACAGTAATAAACGTCTTAAAACACTGCACAGAATTTATCGCGAAAAATATCATTTCAATTAAATTATTTTCTTTAATATGAGAAAGTCTAATCTACTGATTATTATTTATTTACGAAAAGATTCCCCCAAGCAATGCAATAATCGATCGCAATAAAGCCGACCATTAACGTGTGGTAATCAGTTGATTCGTTGAAAGAAATGGAGGACAATCGAGAATGGGCAGCAACGAGATTTCCCGGCAATAAATTTCCTCTCTATCTATCTCCCCTTCCTCTTTTCCGCCTCCACGCTGTATCTCTTATAAGTGCAGCTAAGTTTATTAGAGCAATTTCCAACACCGAATGACGGTTCGTCCAACGATTCTGGAGGGGTTCGAAAAAGTTGCACTCCGGCGAGGGGTTTCCATGACTACCCGTTATATGGGGAGCGCGTAATTGCCACGTCCAGTCGCCGCGGCAATGATAATTATTACTTGTGGTTTTTAGCGATCGCGCGAATTTCAAGCTGAACTAAACTTCATCCTTTATGAGACTTTTTTCCTTCATAAGATTCGCACTTTTTTTTACTTTGTACTGCTCTTTTATGGCCTTTCGCACTTCAACGCTATATAACTTAACAGTTCAACCAACTGCACGAGTTCTTAGTAATTAATAATAGATACTATGTATTAAAATTTAGTTGATCTAAAAAGTCTAGTCTAAATCTTTTACGCATCATAATAAAACATAACATAAACATATTAAAAACGAATAACTTTACAAAAGTCATTGAAAATTTTTCATAGTCAATTGACATAGTCAATTTTTTTAAAAGTTCAGTCGAACTGAGTGGTAAAATCTTGTTATTAAGCTTGTTGTACTTCAGAAATAAATTTATACATTGCAAGATATATCCATTGTTACTAATAAATGCACAGAGAGATTATTTTAATATACTGAAATTATAAAAATTTCAACAAATTTTAATTCTCATTTCTGAAACTAGGCATCACATTTTGAATATTTTTTTGCATGGACTGCTAAAAAATTTTGACATTCTAGTGATTAGTTTGGGTGTCTTATCTAAAAATTTTGGTGGTTTAATAAAGTTATTTTTAGATCTATATCTAGCTAAATTTTTGGATACTTCAGCAAAATCGTTCTCTGTGTGGGAACCGTCATAAATTCAGAGCGCTTTTTCGCTTACGTGGAATTTTTCGTTTAAAAAGATTTCAGCTTATATAGAATTTATTTAAAACTAAACGTGCACGCAAGATTATCGCGTTCGTGACATCGGTTGTAAATAACTTTACTCGAGGAAACATATGTGGACCGCAGGAATCTCTACATAATACGTGACATGTTTCTTATGAATTCTTTCACGGAGGCCCCGAAGGGATAGGAAGAGAAGGACGAGGTTCGAGAACCCGCAGGAGCGTAACAACGGGCGACTGTTTCGTAAATTATTTTCTGCGGGCTGAAGGCGATCTGTCTCTCTCCCTCATTGGCGACGGGGAAGAGGGAATGGGTGTTAAAAAGAAGGCGAAAATCGGAGTACAAACAAAATCAGCGAGGAAGGATGGCGGACACGAAGAGAAGGAGAAGGAGGAAGAGGAGGAAGAGAAGGAAGTCGTGGAGGAGGAAGTGCGGGTCGGGGGACATTGCGACTGTTTAGCCTTGACATTCGCCTCCCACATCCTGCCGGGCTGTCAGTGGCACTCAACCGACGAATTTTCGGTCACCATCAGTAATTTCTCCTCAAGAACTAAAACCCGTTATTGCCAAGCTGAATTCAGATTTGGATGCTTCATAGATACGTTAAAATGTACGTTGTTCGTACAATGGATATCCTTACAAGATCTTCGCTTTTAGTTGAAATTACCAGTAGTTGTTGATTTCAATTTCTGTTTCCGCCAATTTTCCGCAAAGATAAAAATATAAAAAATAAAACTCTGATTACTAGCGAATTGATGTAGATCGATTTAATACGAGTCCACAATGTAATTCATTTTTGCAAGTACAAGTAGATCTAAATGCGTTCAAAATTAATATGTAAAGAAATATAATTTTATAATGTATGCTACCATCTTAAATTGGCAGGCATTTGCATGCCTGTTTTGTGCTGTTTGTGTGTAAATTAATATTTATATGGTTTATAAATTTATAAATAAAATAGGATGGTTAAAATTGTTCTTGAAAAACATTTTCAATAAAAAAAGAACGTTACAACGGTAAATAAATGTCTTAAGAAAGTTGTCGCGCTACTTCCTAATCAATAGACAGTTTATTCATAATAATATGTAAAACAATTAAAATAATGGAATAAAAAGATTACTAACAATATTTTATACTATTATGTATATAATTATTGTTAATTTTATGTGTTACTAAATATTTTCAAAATGACAAAATAAAAATTGTAAGATGTGTTTGCATTTGATGTATACGCATCGTTCATTTGCCATATATTCTACCTTTTTTCATTGAAGAATATAACTTTTTTGTAAACTGGTCAGTTTAAATGAAACTTTACGAGAACAAACTTAAGTGTTTACTTTATAATTATAATGATTTTTGAATTGCTGTCTTATATGCAAGTGACTCAGTTTAAAAGAGAATAAGATTACCTTCAACTTGTAATGTAAAATTTTATAAATTTAGAATTTAAAATCTTCAAAATGGTAGGGTAAAAGTTAATGAAATTTTTTCTAGATATTATTGATATTATTAACTTTTATATTACTTGTATATTATAGACTTGTCTTATATTTCATCAAACTCCTTATAAGATTCTCAGAACTTGCGCAATAATTTTCTATTATTTACATATATTTATAATTCCTATCGATCTGGAGATTTCTGGAGAATTTGTTCACTATATATAGAAAAAATAATGAAATTCACAAGTCTTCGCGGAACTGATAATTATTCGCTCGATAAGAAATCGCTATCGCAGCTGACTTTTAGATTCCATCCATTTCGTCCGATATTCGATCGTTATCGTGCCGGTGGTGCTAATCAGTCTGTTGGAACGCAATTTCGCGATTTCACGCCAACCGTGCATAAGATCTTGCGAATGTAGCACAAGATATATAGCGCGGGGGAGCGAAAAGTCGCACGTACGCGACGGCGTTATTCCCCTTGAGACTCGCACGGCGGTTGGACATCGATTTACATATCTGCATAATGTGCGCGATTCATTTGATAATGCAACGTACATTCTAGTTCCACGAATTCGTAGGAGAATGGCGCGAACGGCGTACACCTCGAGGCGGACCTTAATCGGTTGGTCCTTAAAAGAAAACGTGCCAAGGCCGACAGTGGTCTCAATAACGAATGCGACGATCAAGCGTATTATTAATTTGCATCGCGATTCACACAAGTCTCGGGCGCCATCTAAATGAATTTTACCACCTCGTCTTCGTCCCTATTTTCACCATCTCTAGCCGTTTATATGAAATGTGCGATATAAAAAATGATAGTTCGAATAATAATTTGTTTGACTTAATTCATTATTCCTTCTCGTCACTATCGTGCGAGGATAATAATTGTTTTATTACCGCTTTATCAAGCAAAACATATTTATGCGGAAGATTAAGATAAAAATGGAAAAAATAAAAATTTGTAAATTATTCAAAGTCCATGAATTAAAATAGAACTGTTTCATTTTATTAGAAAAAAAACACGCATTAAATATA
>NW_012130097.1:268154-270215 GCF_000143395.1 Atta cephalotes
ATTGAATGGAAAAATAATGGATTTCTTTTTACTACACCTAATATAATATATAGTAATAATACTAATTTAATTATATATAATTAAACATATATTTCTTTACACTCTCTCATAATAAATACTTTTATATCAGATTAATCTATTCAAGTAATTTAAAATTTTTATATCGAATAATTTTGATTTCATGCTATCGGAGTTTTCAAGCTATTGCTCGTCCTGATTGTAAACCTTGGCATAAATTGATTAATTATCCAAGAATTACAACTCTCTTCAGTGTAAGAATCAAAGATTATCGAGTTATTCTCCGCTCAGGCTGAATTACGTAGTTTCGAATTTTTCCACGACAAGTCGATAAAATACTTTTATTTTTATTCGACGTGGATGTTACAACACGCTTGGAACATCCACGGCGCATCATGCGCCGAAAGAATATTCATGGGGAGTTATTATATAATTCGTTACAACGGATGAATGAGGTGATTTCGCAAAGGGTCATGATTTTCGATCGGACCAAATTTGGTAAGCGAAGGAAAGTTAAAATAAGACGTTAATGACACGCGACGTTCGATTCACGCATAAAGGAATAAATAATCGCATTAAGAAAGAATTAATTCCTTATCATATGTTTTAATGCAATCAGAAAGCATTGATGGACTTCGATTTCGTCCCTTATTTTTTAAATAATGACTAACAAAATGCTAATCAAAAAAAAGCATTACTCAATTACGATTACTTTATTCTCAGAAAATGGAGCACGTTCTAAACTGCAACAAAGCAAAGCATTTTATATACTCAGCATCGTATATTAGCATCTTTTATTTTTACTGTGTTAGTGACTGCCGCTGTTTCATCGCCGGTGTCTTATGAAAACAATACCACATGGTTATTCGTTCGTATAATGGTTATTTGCCAGCGTATGATTCAGTGGAGAGGAATGCGCGATTGATCGCGAAGGGTGCGTAATGATCGATGTAAAACGTAAGATCGATGTACCTGACGGAGC
This sequence comes from Atta cephalotes, assembly GCF_000143395.1. Classification (NCBI taxonomy): domain Eukaryota; kingdom Metazoa; phylum Arthropoda; class Insecta; order Hymenoptera; family Formicidae; genus Atta; species Atta cephalotes. Next base: position 269,155 of record NW_012130097.1, read on the forward strand.
GATTTGCATCGAAGACAGCAACGCCCAGAAATCAAGATGTCGATGACGATAGTTTGAACTCCGAGTCGCGATTGACTCACTCGTTACGAATTATCGTTTTTTAAAAATATTTACGAAAAATAATATTAAAAATATTATAAATTATTTCTTTTCTTAATTGATCTTTTTATTATTATTCTGTATTGTATTTAAATAGTTATATTGTATTTAAATTTATAATAAGTCATTTAATTTGATTCCTAGCCACTTCAAATTTCTTTTGTAATGTAATTGCAAGGTAATTTACTTAATGAAGTTAATCGGACACTTTCAAATTTTAAACTACCTTTTTTTTAAGTAATCTATTTTCATTTTTTTCTAAATTACACAACATACCATGTTTATTTATATGTATTTATATTATTTTTGCTTTTGCATTTTTTGCAAGTGTAAATGAGATTTATTATGTATTATTATTTATTTGTAAAAAGTACTGTAAAGAACGTATTGATTTTTAAGAAAAATTATATGAAGGAATTGTCGCGAGGAGAAACGCCCGCAGCGATTATTACTTCAAGATTGACGGGCGATCTTATCGTGCGATATTTGCATAAAATCCGCTTGCCTCGAAATCGACGATGACGAGTGTCTATTCGATTCACCGTTCAGGTGTCCCTGAGCGTTAAATGATTTCTCAGATTAATCTCGGAATCGTATATCCTCGATACATCTGCCGCGTTTTCTATTATACGCAATTTATTGACTTTGATCGCGACGCTGTAATCTTACTACGATCTAACGAGGATCGGTTACACCGTCCTTACAGCATGCGTTTAATTAATTTATTAATCAATAACAAGCAATCATAGGGTATGCGGTATTTCAAGTTTTCCTGTTATTTTTTTCGTCTGATTAAATCGATAAACACTGGTCGACAAAATTTCAGTTTTCTTACATTAAATTAATGGGGGTTCCTTATATTTTTACACTGATTTCAAATCTGCTTGCCAAATAGTTTGCTTATATATATATATATATATATATATATATATATATATATAGAGAGAGAGAGAGAGAGAGAG
>NW_012130097.1:270802-273246 GCF_000143395.1 Atta cephalotes
ATATATATATATATATATATATATATATATATATATATATAGAGAGAGAGAGAGAGAGAGAGAGAGAATGGAATTTTTGAGTAATATGCAATATATAAAAAATTCCTTTATTTCTTTTATTTCTTTTGCTTATTGTTACACATAAATAAATGTATATTCATAAAAAATGACTACTAAATTTAACATATCTTTTATATTCACATAAAAGGCTTTAAACAAAAACATTTTAATTAAAAAAAATATATTTCGTATAACGAGCTTGTTAACAAAATGTATAAATTTTTAAAGAGATTACAAAATATACGTTGATTACAAAAAATTGTATCCTGTAGGATAAATTATAGCTTCATTTTCAGAATCACAGCATAAAAAAATATGTATAAGAATCAGTCAATGTTACCCATTTAACAAAATCATTGTCGACTAATGTATGTATTATTCAATTCCGGAGCAACACAAGTGATTGTCGCAATGTTTTCGAGACCCCCGCCGAGCGGCGAAATGATTTCATAGCCAAGCCACTTTGCATACCATGCTATTTAAATGCTCCAGAAGGTGCGCCAGCCGAGTTGACGGTACAGAGAGGAAGAATGCGAGAGGAGAATACGAGAAATATAGTAGAATTATCGTCTCTCGGTGTACATTGCATTATTATTAACAGCTAGATAGAAGAAAGCCGACACAAGCGATCAGTGTTTAAATGACGTCAGTCTACCTCACCTAAGATCATGAAAATAGATGTGAAATAATATCGATTAAATCGCAAGATGGCGATTTCGATCGAGTCTTCGCGTATCCTGAAGGCTACAGATCTTCCTCGCTTCCGCTTGTTTAGGTATTCTGATATGTAAGATTATGAGACGCGGAAGATGTTCCGCAAAGATGATTGCTTACAAGGAATATAGCAGTATGATTTACATAAAAATAATTCTATAGAAAATTGATACATATTTAAAAATTACACTGAGAGAAATAGTTGATAGATTTGTGACCGTAATTGCATGAATAAAATAATTATGAGTCCTATTTTTATAGTTATTACTCCATAATGAGTACAATAACAATAAAAAATTATATAAATATTATTATATTTATATAATTCTATTACAAATATATATAATTGGCATGCACCGAAAATAATTATAAATTATAATTAAATTGTGTAAAGAGCGCTTAAATTATAATTATCCTCAAAGTTTCCTTGATATACGATTAAAAGATTTGTGAAAAATTTAACACATTTCAAACTCGAATTTTTGTGCAAATAGCCGAATAACATAATCACATTATATTAAATTAAATTAACACTCGAATATGTTACCAATTCAATACAGAATTCTAATAAAAATGTAAATGATTTTTGATATATATAAAAAATGTTTTTTTACTCTATACTTTGAGAAATCGAAAGTCAGATCCTTATAAATCGCGTACAAGGGATTCACATTCTTGAGATATAAGATACGATTACAAGACAGATAATTTCCAACGTAATTAAAGACTCACTTGCCATGCAAGATCGTCGTTACGTACAATCGTCTTATGTCATTCGCCTGATTAATACACGCGTTCGCGTGGAACGCGCTGGGTCCGTCGAACCCGTTAGATAAAAATGCAAGGCACCTTCGAGTTCGGCTTCCTTGGCACTTAGCGTCCAAAACGGTACGCGACCTTCGACTCACGTTCATCCGCGTGCCGAATTAATCGCATTATGTGGGCTTGTTTGCGTACACGCGTAAAAGGCAACGAGGAGTAGGCGGACACGGACTCCGTGCGACGTACCGTAAATTTCGCCACCAGACCATCTTCAACGGTTTCTCTTTGAAAGGCGGACCGTTTGTTCAGCCTTCGGATAAGTTTTGCCGTTGCTGTAATTTTACATCAATGTACATATCGCTCGAACAAGTTCCTTATCTATTTCCCCTTTTAGAGAGAATACAGCAACTTTTATTTGAAACTTTTTTTTTTCAAAATTGTATTATTGTCAAGATATTTTGTATTTAAAATGTTTCAGCTCAAGTCGGATACAGAATCCATAGAGTTTCAAGATTTAATTATTTAGAATACTACTTCAAAAGTGATCTTTCAAGTGGTAACGTTAATTAATTTTTTGATAACCATTTTTGCAACTTAAAATGTTCCTATGTAAGCAAATAATTTTAGTAAAGATAATGTACTTTTAAAATATTATATAATTTTAATTTTTAATATACTCGGCTTCTTTAAGAGAACTGCTGACTTGTGCCACTAATTGTATATAATGGAAATTCTAATGGAGCGCATTTTAATGAATGTGGCCTAAATAAGCCTAAGACGTCCCTAAATATTGTTATCTTATAAACGGTTGCCACGATTTCACACTTTCAGCCGCAACGGTCTTCGAGTAAGATCCACATTTGTTTCTGCCATATATATATATATATATATATATATATATATATATA
>NW_012130097.1:273266-276872 GCF_000143395.1 Atta cephalotes
TATATATATATATATATATATATATATATATATATAGCGTTACTCAACATCATTTTTTCGTTTTTTCTCCATAAATTTATTCAGACATCCGTCGAATAACTCGTTGTATGCATGACTCGTGAATAGACAAAGGTCGATGCTTAAGAAGCCAGATATGACACCTTCCCTCTTCCTAAGCGATCGAGCGTCTCAAAAAGGTGGGCGCACGATTCATATTGTAATTTCAACAAACAGGATCCATTTGTCTTGCTGGTAGCAATTTTACAGTAAATTCGTTATCCTCAGAATAGTGTTTGAGAAGAATGAAGAGAGAGGGAGAGAGAGAGAGAGAGAGAGAGAGAGAGAGAGAGAGAGAGATATGAGAAGAGAAAAGAGACAGAGAGGCTTGTTCGCCGAGTCGTGACGACAATGAACTATTTCCGTGGCAATAAAACAAAGCATTGTTTAATGCACTCTATCTCATTATGAACACTGTTTGTCCTTCTGGCACAATTATACGCGAATTTGTATTAGTGTTAAAAGAATCCTTGGTAAGGATCATTAACCATTCCGAATTAAAGTATCGATTATTTTTGACACGAATATGTATTAAAACAATTCAAAATCAATGTTTGTGAATTATTTTTACTTTTATAGAAAATTTATGAATGATAACATTTCTTAAACACTGAAAAACAATTATTGCAATTATCATAATTTAACTATAATGTATCATTTTTGGTCACTATATATTTTTTAGGACTACAATATGAATGTAATTATATGCTGTTACTAATTATAGCTAATTATATATAATAAAAACGAAGATCTTAATCGTAATTATTTTACCATCCAATTATAATCACAAATACCTCGCAAATACCAAATACTCTTCTCTGAATAAAAGTTTCATCTTAAGGAAAAATTAATCTAAAAATTTAATTTTTAATTAGTGAGTAAATTTCTAAGACATTTATTGTCTGACATATGTTGTGTATCTTGTATTTGTTTTATTATTATCTCATCATGTTACTGTACATTTTATTATCGAATGTTAGAACATTTTTAAAAATATTACGATTTCATAGTAGTTCAAGAAATGTGACTACATTATTCGTTATATCGTTTAACGTCTGCGAAAATATTGAATGTCTACGCTTGCTTAACGATAATGGATGTTTGCCATTGACGAAAAAATTGCGTATGAAATTGCAAGAGATTAGTGAATGTTTTTCTAAACGATCCAGACGTCTGTATTAGCGACTTTACGTTTTAGTGCTAGACGAAGTCCATCATCGATGTCGATTTATTTAGTGAGAGAATCGTCGTGGTAAAACAGTTGCTGCCATTTGAGCAGCCTAAATATTTATGCTATGCATCTGTATTCGGAGATCAATAGCCCGTAAGCCGAATGTAAAATATTAATATTAAAGAATGCGTTTCATAGCTTTATCGCAAATAATATTCACTTCAAAAAGACTGTGCTTGCATTCCAAAATAATCTTTCGACTTGTAAAAAATTTACATACAATTTCAGAGATAATTAATGAAACATAAATCTTTAATCTAAAAATTTGTCTAAAATAATAATATCAATTAAAAGTGAATTATACTGTTACTTTCGAATGTTTAGGATAAAAATATTAATATTTTTTTACTTATTGAAGAATGTAAATTAAAGTTAAGTTTCAACGAACGGATTCATCGAGTATAACTCAATGAATTTTTTTTTTAAATGTTTCTAAAAGGACGAATGTTAGAGTTGGTTTGGCTTTGAAAGCGAGATCACTGATGAACAACTGGGAGGGTTGTGACTAGCACTCATACCAGGTGTTTAAGATTAATAGAGGCAGATCGATCGACTGCCAAGGGAAAGGAATATAATCGTCGCAATTGATATTATTACCCATTTCGATATTATGCTTCTTCAATAAATCTTTTTTTATTCGAGACTTGTGTAATTACAAAATTCCATCTAGACTGTAAAAAATTACACGTAAAATTATAACAATTGTAGTAAATAACTTTATTTCACAAGTATTTAAAAAAAAATGTATCGAGTTATATGGAATCCGTTGAAATTTAGCTTTAATTTACATTCTTCAATAAATAAAAAAATATTAATATTTTTATCCTAATAAACATTCGAAAGTAGCAGCGGGTGTTGCAACTTTTCTGCGTTTTGAGATCATTTTAGTATTCGTTTTTTACACAAGCGAATATAAAGCAGCGAACGATGGGACACGGTGTTTTGGCGCTTTTTCAACGGGAAGAAGAAGAAGAAGAAGAGAGGAAAACAGATGGTGAATCTCGCGATGGACAGCAACGTTGTTGTTGACGCTCGGGGTGGCAATTCCCACGAGGCAGGTGGTGCGCGATTGGCGGTGCTAAATTTGAGCCCCGGCTCCGATTGGCTGTGTATGCGGCAAAGCTTAGTCACCGTTCTGCTTTTGGAAAATTGGCGCGGTGCCGAATTTCTGAAACCCTCACCCGAAGGGTTTTCGTCCGTTGACTTTCCTCTTTTCTTTCTACTGTCACCTCTTTCTCTCCCCTTTCGTTGAAAGAATCATTGATCCATCGCGAACAGGTTTGCTTTACATGACTTTTGACTAATTGACAGCACATAAATAAAGCTAAATCTTTGACTTTATCAAGAGCTTTTGTTCCATAATTAAAGACTCTAAAGAGAAAAGCGATACATCTTTGCACATTTATGATTCAAAAGCAATTAATGTCTCGACATTTTTTAAAGGGAGAATATCAATTGATTTCAAATTGCAAAATATCGGTAAATGAAATAATCAATAATTCATATAACGATATGACAATCTCGATAAGGCGTATGCAAATGAAGCTGATGATAACAAAAATGTAATCTGTCGCGGCAACAGTTATCTCATCAGCTTATCCGTCTATTTTTAAGTCTATTAATCAGTTTTTAGTTGCTAGCTAACCGTCGCGTTTCGTCTAATGCAGTGAGTAAAGAAAGAAAGGGACGAGTAGCCGCGAGGCTGCCATCGTGATTGCAACATCAAGTCCAGTGTTTACGAGAGGCACGATACGAAGGCTCTCCGGCTAAAAGGGTCAGTGAGCCAGGGTCATCGTTTCGTATCCATGCTGCGCGCCGTTCGTGTGAACGTTATTCCTATTGCGGGTACGCATTGTGCGAAGGCCACTCGTTACACGTCGTGTGAAGGTATTCTCGACTCACAAAGGGAGAACGATTTAGCTTGAGACTCTATAAGTTGGAAGCACAAACTTGGTACCATTTGTAGATATTTCAAGGATTATTCCGTGATGTATATAATTGGATGGTATGAAAATATAAGGTCACGATAAAAATAATTGGAAAATTTTCTATCTTCATTTAAAAGTTAAAAACTTTAGGGTCTTATCGATCTCTGAATTTCTCCTTTGAACTTAGAAATAATATTAAAATTAAAAAAATTAAATCTTTAGAAAATTGGATTTTAGATTTAAAAAAAATTGTTAATAACATTTATATCGCATGTTACGAATATTTAGTTGTAACTACTCATAGAGAAAAATATAATGGTAGCAATTATAACAATGATAATTATAAAGAATTTTATATGGAATTAGTGCCCATATTTGAATAAATTAATA
>NW_012130097.1:277276-292711 GCF_000143395.1 Atta cephalotes
TGTGTGTGTGTGTGTGTGTGTAATTATATGTGAACAAACTATTTTATAATTACAATAAAATTGTTCATTCGACTATGTATATTAATTTATATAAAATTTGTATAGTTATTATTCTTTTATAGTGTTACCACTATTATACTCTTTTCCTCTAAATGTAATTATACACAAATATTTATTAAATCATAAGACTTCCATTTTCGACTATCCATTAATGATTTCGTAACCGGGCCATTGACTTCGAGACGTTAAGTACTGTCGAAAGATCTTGAAAAGGCGTATATTTGTGCAACGGTGTATAAGTTAATGTCGTCTCAGGACAATGGTGAAAGTGGTTCATTGTTGCCTCTCGAATCCTTCATTTCCCTATTAATACTATCGTTAAGGGGCGCGTAGGAGGACACATCATTATTCACGAAATTGCTTTCAACTTATTCGAGGAAAAGATATTGTTATATTCACGAAGTTCGCGAAGAGATTAATTTATTTAAGGTTTTCGCTTAAGAGTTGCATAAACGCTATATATGGAACTGAGGACCACATTTACAGTCTATTATTACTTGATTCTCAAATAAAACATTAGGAGTAGTATTTTATAAATAATTTTCCCGCTCTTCTTACAGTTGAACATTTAAATTTATTACGTAATAAATTTTATTAAAATTATTTATACTTCCCTATTATTAATTATAATATTCATTATAATAATATTGTATTAATACTTATATTAATATTAATATTAATATTAATTGTATTATGTTAATGATTATATTAATGTTATTATGTATTTTTATTATGTATGTTATTATAATATTTGATTATTAATTACATTAATTATTAATACATTTCATGCCGAATCAATTTTGAATGATTTGATCATCATATTACCGCATGGGTCATCAGTGATCCACAATATTTTTGTTTGTATTTGTTAATTAACATATTTCACAATGTTAAAAAATTACAAAAATTATTATTATAAGAAAAAAGAAGCTGTAACCAATATTGCATTATATATTATAATTATATATTCACGTGTAATATAAAATTATTTTATAACTTTTCTTTTTATGATCAAATTAAATGTCCTAAATGAAAAATTCAGCGTGAGTCACCGGTATCCACGGAATATATTAATTATTTTTTAAGTCATCTCCGAAACATATTTTAATGATAGTAATTTTTCCTTATTTGATATTTTAATTGAGATTTAAAAATTATTAATTCATATACGATTGTGTTTCAGTTGAATTGCGAATATAACGTTATCAAATTGATTTATAAATATATGACGAATATCAAATAGACTCTCAAGATCTCTTTATCTTTATTTTCAAATTGTAATAAGTCTGCAGTTTTAGTTCAGTTCTTTAGAAGTATTTGTGACTATAAATATGGGCCTAAAAATTGTGACATTAAAAAAATATTTCATCTCCACTAATTTGCAGCGTATCATTAATTTCTAATCGCAGTTTCCAATCGATCATTTAGTCATCATCTGAATTGCGATTGCTGAGTATACGAGGATAATTGCGCATTATACTTCGAGAAGCGAATTAATATTACGGCGCAGTAATAAAGTGAGGCGCAATTTCCAATTGTCATCGTCTTGTTTTCTGCGCTGTTTTTGTATGTCTAAACAAGTTCCTCAAATTCATTACATTGTATAAGAAAAATTATTGATAATTTTTTAATAAATATAATTAATGTAATAAATGTATCGCTTGTATATATTTCTTTATCCTATTGTAATTAATTTTTAAATAATTAATTTTAAATAATTAAGTAATTAATTTTTAATAATTAATTTTTAATGGATATTCGTATCGAAGAAGGATGATTTTGCAAGATGTTTTTCTACGAATAACTCTTGACAAGCATCTGGACAAAAGTTCGCGAGGCGTTACCGATTTTATGGTTCACAGGCACAGAAACATCTAAAGAAGCTGAGAACCGCTCGTGTGGGTGGTTCTCATGCGATCCTCAGTCTTCTTCTTTCGCTTCTGGTCGTTCGCCAACGATCCCATTTTTTCTCGCCTTCTTCCCAATTCTCGCAGAATCATATCTCCAGTATCGTCTTTCAATTTCACTGTAGATTGATCTCTTTCCTCGAGCTTCGGAGAGAATTATAAGTATTTACAGATTACAGGCATAAAATGAAGATACGAGTTTATAATACTTATTTTTTTATATAATACTCTATAATATATTTTATATTTTTTCAATTTATTTAATATTAATATTTTTATTTTTAGAAAATGTGTAAATGTATAAAAAATATATAAATTATTAAATATATATTAAAAATATATAAATTCATTTTAAAGCCGAAAAGCAAGGATTAAATAAAATAAAATAAAATAAATTTTTTATTTGTATATGTTTTATCTTTTATTTATTATTGTTATTACAACTTTTAATAAATAGATTTGCTAATGAAAATCTCCCAATCATTTCTTGGCGTTAACTTTTCGAAAAATCGTATAACATTCGATGGCGTTAATGTCTGGCCCGTGCAAGATCACGAATTGCATAATGTTGTGTCATTAGACTTTCCTCGAAAAGCAACGCGTCTATAATAAATCCCTAGCTGTTGACACTGTGGAACCGTGTAGCAAGACTTATTCATCAGTTTATTTTTAAGCAGTTCTCTCTGTATACTCGTACGAATTACGTAAGAAGCACGTTTGGAGGGTGAAATCGCCCTATGATAGGATGTTTTTTGCATATAGATGTGCAAATATTCAAATAATAACGAATCTAAGCGATCTTTATGCTATTTGTGTTTTTTACTTTTATTTTAAAAGATGCAATGCTGCTTAAGTTAATTTTGTTTTTAAAATATAAATTTTATTTTAATTTAAAAATATTCAAAATGTGAGTAGAAATACTCGTATATTTTCTTAAAAAATTACAAAATGTCATGGCTTATTTTGAGTTATAATTAAATTAACTTTAAATTAATATAATCAACATTTCTTGTATTAACATTTGATTTGTTGATTATATTAATATAATTAACATTTACATTTGTTGATTACATTTTGTAATTTTTAAAAAATATTTTCTAAAACTTTTGAAGTGAAGAATTTTACTCTGTAGAGTGAAATCTCTCTCTTAAAGATTGAAAATTCAGCCACTCTTTTTCAAGACTGGTTCAATTTTTATTCTTTATGAAATTCCATTCCAAAGAATTTAGAGCATAATTTTATTCTCATTATCTATTAACAAATATTACAGAGCACGAATGCTATTTTCTATTTGATCTTGTCCTACCGATTTATAATGCTTGATTTATAATGCTAATAATGAAGTTGAATTGCAATTATCAATATGCAAAAATCTGCATATATTCCTAGAAGGCCTTTCATTTAGCTATTTGGCTATTACCGTGATCACCGGATTTCATGTTTAATGGTAATATAAGCGCAAGGCCAACCGAGAAGGGTCAACCTTGTCATCGTCGGATAACCAATTACATCCTCTGGAAATAGCGCCGATACAGGATCACGTGTAGCTATTAATAATATCGCACGAGACTCGCATCGCTATTCGATATCAACTCTGCGTGCGTAAACAACGTATCGTTACACTTTCTATAAATAATTAGAATTAATCCTAAACATTATCAATATGACGTATAAATATTATACGATGTTTAAATTATTAATAATCTATATGTTAAATATATGATATCGTTAATATATGATAAAATATGTAATTGCGATTGTATCGCATTATTACATATATAATTGATCTTTATCGGTAAAGAGCTTGTTGCAGTAAAAGTTAATTAATGGAATTAAACAATTTAATTCAAGAAATGTATTAAATTTGATTCAAATTTAATTTATTACTTATTAAGTTATAATGTCCGTAATATAAGTCTTTGTTTATTTTGAAGTTTTATTACTCAGCCATTCTTAAAGCAAAAGTTTATTGAGCAATTCAATCACACAAATGGATTAATTTATATTTTGACACATTTTGAAAGTTAGAAATAACAAAATATTTAATTCAAAGGATTGGATTGTTCCTTTGATATCTAAGACAGTGTAACCTTCTCATTTTAATGACGATGAAGCTTTTAATCGGGTCAATCTCATCGATAATTCAGAAAAGCTAAAAAAATTTAAGTTAAGCATCAAAAAGATGGAGAGTTTTAAAGTGTGTTGACCTCACACCATCATGGTGCCCTCATTAAGCAGTTTCACCCCTACCGTCAGCCTTTTTTCACAATGCCCGGTATAACCCTTATTTGAGAGACAGCTGGTCGCGTGCTGACCCCCATGGCGGTGCATACTAAGATCTGCCCATGCTTGGGCTTCGATATCTATAGGGTGTCGGGAAAATCGATACTACAACTACAAACCAGAAAGCTGCTAATCGATACATCTATTGTTGCACAAAGATTCCTTCCAAGGCTTTGTTAAGCTGTAACAAATAGTAATATTTTTTAACAAAAAGTAACATTTTTTACTTTCTATATATATATATATATTTTTTACTTTCTATATATATATATATATATCACAATTTTTCTTTATTTTTTACTTTAGTTACAACTGGAGCTCCTCGAATGCGTCTGATATTCGAGCGATTTTTGCTGCAAACTTATGAAAACGGAATGGCACAAACTAATAAACGCTAGTACGCGAGAGAAAAATAATCACGATAATTATAGATCTTCCTACGCGATCGGTCTACTTGTAGTAAAGTGAAGGCCATCGTTTGACATACCGAAAGAGAGAGGGGGGGAGAGAGAGGGGGGGAGAGAGAGGGGGGGGAGAGAGAGAGAGAGAGAGAGAGAGCTGTAAAAGAGCAGCTAAAGACCCGGTACATTTTCTCCTTCTCTCCACCTCCCGCATCGAAACCTGCAACAAAGGATTCGGGTCGAGACAGGGATCCCAATATGCTATCAGCATCATTAATATATGTACATCAATTTCGGACCCGACGCCCACGTGTGAAAAGTGTGGTTAAGAATTTCAATGCGCGCCGTATATCCTCGATCCTTCCTTTCCTGCGATCTCTATATAAATGCTGTGTTGGTGATTAATCTTACTTTCTCGGCGAATTAAAAAAATAGTTAAAAGCATTTCTCCAAATCTTTTGTTAATTTCAGCATGCTTCTTCCTCTGAATTTGATCACGAGATTCATTTTCAATTTTGGATTCAGCAAAAAATTGAAAAAATTCGTGAAGTTTAAATAAATATATAGGGTTCGGTTATTCTTAAGTATAAGTATACTAGATCTTTATTTGTAAAGATTTTTTTTATCTGAGCAATACAATAAAATTATTCATTAAACGGAATATTTTATCGTCTCTATTTAATCAATATTTAATTATGTGTCTAAGTAAGTTAGAAATCGAAACGAATAAAATTAAATCCAGGAGTTTTTAAACTATTTCTCAATCTCTATTTCTCGTGTAGAATAAAATGAAGATACTCGACGTTTCTCTGAGGTTCTCATTCATTTTTTTATGGGACAATCGTGAATACAAAATTAAGAGATCGTACATACGCAAATTTGAAACCGGTTATTCGACACGCTTCTCTCGCGACGGAATTAATAACAGAACAGAAGATAGAACGAAGGTCAATCGAGAGAGATCCGAGAAACGCGCGAAGAACCGGCAAGCGGGACAACTTTCCTATTCTTTCACAGATACAAAATGCAGAGGCCCAGCACGCACATTATTGAATAACGAGTCGCGGAGCACGTTTCGTGCAATAAAAAACGCTGTCACAACTCTGAAATAATAGTCGGTGCCGCGAGATCGAGCGCACGTACGGAATATCAAACATTCGCGATTTGTGAATTTCGTGTCTCTCTTTTTTTTCAACTAAAGCCGTCTTCATTTTTTAGTGTTAAAATAATACAATTTATGAGTAATTAAACAAATAATATAAAAATAATGTATTCTAAACGTAAAATAAACAAATAAAATATATTATAAATGTGAATTTTACTAAAGAAATGTTTTCATAATTAAAAAATTTTGTTTACATCTTTGTAATAATTTTTTATATAATATTTATGTTACTTTCTAATATAATATATTTATCTGATATTAAGTTGAAAATGTAATTTAACACGTTTGGAACACGTTAAATTTAATTAATTTAACACAAATTTTCTAATTGTGTGATATAGAAAACTGAAATTATTACTTTTTATATATAATAAGCAATTTTAAAGGAAAAATGTTCCCGATACAATGCAATTTATTTTATAAAAGTTTTTATTGTGAAAGTTTTTATATTACATTAATTGAGTCTTGTTAACCGCGCTGTATTTCCATTTATCTGTTCTTATTGTCTTTTTTAATTTTCAGTCCACATCAAATTACTTTTCTGAGATTTATCTTGCAAAAATAAAATAAAATAAAATAAAATACAATATAATAAATTTAAAAATAATGTAATAAATATAATAAATATAATAAAATAAAATAAATATAAATAAATATTATTATAATAATGTAATAAAATAATATATGATAAAAATAAGATTGCATTAGCAAAATTATTACAACTTATTATTAACTCATGTATTGAGATAAAATACAAATAAACTTTTCACTTTTTACACGGGACTTTGCGTGAACCATGCTGCATACGCGGTGCAGAAAGACGATAGAGTGCAAAACGATATACGAACCGTTCTGTCCTTTTTTTTATTCAGCAGGCATTTGTGAGCAGGAATAACGCGGCATCGCGCGGAATATTAACGAGCGCGTCAGTCGTTTCTGCATAGACTTCGACATCCAATTTATTCGCTCGCGTTTTTTATCTTTGCATATTTCGTGTAAATGTATTTTTTGACATCGTCAATATTAATATTTATTACATTTAATTTTAATATGCGCTTATTATTAATACGTGTTTTTCCGTTTTTTTTCTTTTTTTCGTATTATATATTTTTATATTTGTATACGCATGTTATTTTAAAGATAAAAATTTTAATATTGTAAGTACACGAAAAAATTATTATCTATTATTTTTATTAGACATACAGATTTGAAAATAATTCTATTAGACTAATTATGAAAATAATTATGTAGAAAGCACGATAAGGATTGTTACAAAAATTTTTGACATTCTACATAACTATTTTATTAATTGAGCATCTTACGTAACTATTTTAATGATCTAATGAAATTATTGCCAGGTATATGTCTGTAGCTAAATTTTTAAATATTTTAACAAAATCATTTTTTTTTGATAAATTATATACGAACGTTTTCCTGTAATTTATTGCTGAGACAAAATGAGATGAAGTGCATCATGTAGTTCTCACCAACAAGTTCTCTCACAGATTGTACACATACGTATACACCTCAAACATTTTATTCCGTCGACATGTGGAAAGCGTGTGTGTACAAAATATTAATCGTGGATTGCCGCCGCGGGCATCCTTGCGAGATACACGCGCGTTGCATACATTAAATCATTATAAAATCTATACTTTTACATATTTACTTATTTATTTCGAGAAAATATTACTTATCTTGACTAGTGTATCTGATAAATACGAAAAAAAACTTAATTAATTAAACTACAAATTTTAATTATTCAAAGTTTCGACATTAAAAAAGTTTTTATTCATACATTTTTTCAATATTATAGGTTTTTAAATGAATTCTAAGATAAATGGATAAAAAAAGTTGAATGTATGAGTTTAACATATTACAAATATTAATTTTATTGAAAGAATTAATTTTATTGAAAAAATTTATGATTTCACAATTTGTTTCCAAATTATGTCAGTGCAGTATTACATTTTGTTTGTGTTAATTTTTACATGTTTATGTAATTTTCATAATGTTTATGTTATTTTTTAACATTTATTTATTTGTTTAATTTAATACAAAAATTCGAACAGAAATGTGTTAAATTTAGCATAATTTTTTTAATTATGCACAGAAAGAATGATTTTGTTCAAGTATCTAAAAATTTAGCTAGATACAGATCTGAAAATAATTTTGTTGGACCATTAAAATAATTATGTAAGACATTCAAATTGGTTGCTAGAACAAAAACTGTTTGTATTGCTCGTCATGCTTGAGATTTCTATATAATTATTTCTATATAATTATTTTGATGACCAGACAAAATTATTTTCAGATCTGTATCTAGTTAAATTTTTTAATATTTTAGCAAAATCGTTCTTTCTGTGTACACTGCGTGGAAAATATATTTTTACGTAATATCGTCTTTCTTTGAAATAAGTGAACCGTTTCTTCACCGCAATTTTTTTTCGTGCGAGCCAAAATGTCAGAGAAGGGGCGCCGCCGAATTATCCAGTGGGGGGCCACGCTTCGCTGACTCGCCCCCCAAAGGTACTTTCCAGGTCCGTAACTGCCTAACAGCCACCCTTGTGATGTCTCGTCCTAGAACGGCATTAATAATTCGACATCGTTTTTCGGAGAGTCCGTGCCGTTCGTGTGATATTTTGGTAGAGTCGTAACGTCGGTTTATTGCGACTCGCACTAATAATTCTTTACTCCCTCTATCCCTCGTTTTCCCTCGATTCGGTCCGGTGATTTTATTTACCGTGAGTTCTACGATGCATGTAGTTGTATCGCGTGCTCTCGCAAGTTTCGAAAATTACTTTTGTCTGATAGAAAATTTTTGAGAAAAAATTCCATCAAAAGTTCCATCAAAATTGCTTCATTGACTTTTAATAATTTTAATAATTTCATATTATTTTGTATTCGATTATATCTTTTTATATGTATATTTCAATAATATTAATTCGCTGATGTTAAATGATTATTCTTTTATATATGAATAAAAAAATACTAGATTGATTTTGAATAGTCAAAGTAATCGAATATCTATAAATATGATGTTAATTATATAATATAAAGCTTCTCTTAATACATTGAAAGTATGAATCCCGATTATTCGTTGACACGTTCCTGACATGGATGCATTTACAGAGAAACCCTCGCCCCGTACTTTACAGGAGCGACCAACGGGGGGGTCTCTCGTATTGATTTTCGTCATCTTCCCCTCGATGGGGGCCATTCGCTGACTTCGATGAATTAGTCGTTCGAAAGAATTGCATTACGAGATTACGCGATTTGAGTGCCGAATGTTCTGTTGAATATATCTCGTATGTAAATGTGATGCTGCATATAAACGCGAATGGATCCGAAAAGCCCTCTACTAAGATGATTTGCATTGCAACGAACGACTATCCCTTAGAAATTTTAAGTAGTGAAAGTATTGAAAGACATAATGATTAATTATATACTATTTTCAATGTATTATATATTATTTTCAATATTAAAATAGTGAATTTGAACAGTGCTTTTAATACTCAAAATAAGTATTGTAGTTAATCACTACTTTCCAGTATTAAATTTCTGGGATCTTTTAAAAAAATTACGATACCATAATTTTTGTATAATATATTTTAATAATAGAATTCTTTTCCTGTTTGATATCCTTTAATATCTGCAAACTTGAAAATTGGATTTAAATCTTATTTTGTTCAGAAATGTACCATGTTCGAAATTAAACTTTATCGAATAATCTAGAATTTATCTTTCAAGAGAGATATCTAATTTCTATTGGATGGCTCTTGAAAGATAAATTCTAGATTACTCGAGTCATGCTGTGTGCGTAAACATATCGAGTGTCCTAGGGGCGGTTTTGGAAAACTTCCAAACGCAACAGCCATCAAAATTATGTTAAGCAGCTCCGCCCTCTGGTACCACGAAAGATAAAGTTTTCCTGGTCATCACTTCGGATGTATACGCCAATTTTATAAGTGGTGATTGATGTACGTCTTGTATGAAGCCTATTCTACAAGCATAGTAGTAAGTGATTGTATAATAGTTGTAGAAATTGACCAATTACAGTAGAATATTTTCCTTATATTCGACTATGATTGATCGATTCTTACACTGAAAGAAAAAATTAACTGCTGCAGCAAATTAGATAAAATATGACATAGCATTTTTAATTGGCAACAGCTAATTTTTGGTTGTAGTAGCCAATTTTTGATTAGCTTATCCACAATGTCCGTATAGGATTTTGATAGGCTATCAATTAAAAATGCTATGTCATATTCAGTCAATTTTTTCTTTCAGTGTACGCGTTCAGTGTGGAATAGACTTAATAGCTTAAAAAATGACGGAGATTTATCGTACTTAAATCGATTGTCATAATAAAAACGCCGAGAAGCTATTCGTTATCTGCATACAAGTAAAATAGCGATCTCGCGAATTGATCACGATAAAACCTGCACGTGTCACCATAATTGTTTCCTGGTTCAGGTTCAGGTTCAGAGTCGAACGCGAGGCACGACACGCGAACCATATATATTGTCTTTCCTCGATGTAAACAAAACAAAATTATATGAGCCATGCGCTAATTCTACTAACTCTTGTGTATTTTACGTAAGATGTCCGGTTTGATAGATTTACAAATGCCGCTGGCAAATCGCGCGATGGCGATTACATCTAAGAGCGAAATCTTATTGGAAATGATTGTGCAACTAGACCTTTTCTCAATAGTATAAAGTTCAAGTTTAGTTTTAATTTGCGATCAATCTCGTTACGCAAAAATGGAATAAATTTTAAATGGAAGTGATTTCCAAACTACATACAACATCGAATATGCACTCGAATTAAAATATAAAGTTTGAATACTGCGGAAAGAATAATTTAAAAATTTAGCTAGATACAGATCTGAAAATATTTTTGTTGAATCATAAAAATAATTATTTAGAATGTTTAAGCATTGATGACAATAAATTTTAACATTCTAGTAATCAGTTTGAGCGTCCTACATAATAATTTTAATGATTTAACTAAAATTATTTTCAAATGTATGTCTAACTAAATTTTTAAATACTTTATCACAACTATTTTTTTTATGTACAGATCTGAAAATATTAATTTTGTTTTTTCGCTGTTAATTTTTTTGTATCAAAATAATTATATATAATAATAATTATTATTATTATATATAATAATAATTATATATAATAATTATATATAATAATAATAATTATATATTATATAGAAAACATGAACACGTTCAAACATGAACATGAAACATGATAATAATAATTGTAAGAAGTTTTAATATTCTCAAGCAGACAATTTGCCTTTAAAATATATTTAATCCAATATTTTTATGACATTTAAAAACATTAAATACATAATTATTAACGTAAATATACGTTTAATTGTACATTTAAATATACGTTTAATTATCTTCAAAACGTCTTAAATAAAAAGAGTTTTTTAGATTACTAAAAAAATTTAATAGAAAAATTTAATAGATGTTAACATCATAAGCATCTTGTAAATGTTTTTATAATGTTTATTAAATGTTTATTAGATGACATTTATTAAATGGTTTAAAAAACGTATCAAATTTTAAATCGTCCTTTTTGTGAAATTTATTTGTATTCTTCTATAATTACCTGTTAAATTTTAGAAAATTCGAGAGTGAAGAAATAATTGAAAATATAGTAATACGTTGCAGATTTTTAATTTTAAATAAATAATCGTTATTAAATATACGTTATTAAATTATTTTTATATTATTAATAAATAAATAAATAAATGAATATCACTCGGATTAATTATTTTGAGCGTTTTTTGCAATAAACAAAGATCCTGTATCCTATAACGGATCTAACGAACGCAGCAGGAGATTCCGTTGGCACGACTATTATGTAGGCCGGGATTTAGCGCCAGCACCTCTAAGAATTCTCTCGTCCCGCCTGCCAAAGGGATCGCATTCTACGAACGCTATAAATCGGCTCATACCCGCGCCACCGACACAGATATTATCCCGAAGTATCCGTTCGCCATCTTTGTTCCGCGAAATCTGCTCTTCTAGATCACACTTCTAGATCAGCTCCAAATCGAGCTCGACGTTTCGGTCCATTGCACAATTGGACGTTGCATTGATTGAGTATCGTTCTAATGATCAAACTCAGAGCAAACGTTATTATGTTTCGTATTCTCTTACAAATTAGTGCGCTCAAGACATTCTACCGCTCTTCTCTCAGTTTTCATTAATTTTATCATATTTTGTTAATGCTGAATTTAATATTTTACGATGTTGTGCTAGTGCAGAGTATACAACTAACTTGGCAATAAAGCAACAAAATTAGCAATAAAAATAATTATAACAATAAAGTGACATTGAAGAGATATATCTTGTTTTTTAATTTTTTAACTTTTCCTATTGGTTAACTATAAACTTAAAGATATTTTGATTGTACAACATCAGTTAAAAATATCAGTAAAAAAATTAGTTAAAAGTATTAACCATAAAATTAGCTAAAGAGAATCAATATCAGCAAAAGTTTTTGTCATAAATATGCTCTGAAATCAATTACATAAAACAAAACAATAAATAATTTAACTTACAATGACTTATGCAACGCAATAATCATTTTGCTGTAACAAATTAGTAACAAAAAAGCATTAAACTTATATCTGTGTTTTATTCAATTATGCTATAATGGTTGTGCCAGCTTAATGGAAAAACATGAATGTTATTGGAAATTTGATTGATGCCAGTTCGTCCACGTGAATCGTGGATCTCGTCGATCAAATTCGACTCATGTTTGTTCGTCGCAAAACGATTTCCGTGTTTCGAGCCAAGAACCCACGAACCATTCTTTCGCGAAATTCATCATTATTTTACGTTATTTTACGCTCTCCCAACGACGATCACATTATCACGAGATTTCCTGGTACTGCCACCGTGTCGCACACATATCTCGAGCCTCCTACACGAGAGCGCGACTCTGCGCGACTTTGAGACCGCACGATCCCACGTATTTGTATTTTCTCACCGTATTACACGCCCACCTGCCTCTCAGGAAACGAACGATTCGAGGAACTATACGCAGTAACTTTATTTGTTAAACATTTATATAATATTAGTATTTAACTCTATACTAGAAATCATTTAATTGAAAGTCATACGAAGACTGGTAAATCCCGATATGCAGTTAATCCCCGCACAAATTTCTTGTAAAAAAATTTCTTGTAAAATTACAGTGATTTATTTTGGACTATTCCCACCCACTATTCATAGTTATCCTTAAATTTTTCATTGTAATTAAACAGTGCAAAAGTGAAATTGAAATTGAAGTTAAGTTTATAAAAATTACAAAATAATTTACATAATAATTTGTATAATTTTATATTATGTATAATTTTTTAAGTTATATTCTCAAGCAATATAGTTACGTTCATTTAATAAACATTAGAAATCGTGTATAAACGTGTAAATTGAAAAATAAACATCACAAATTTTATATTATGTTTTTTAAACTATTTAATAAACGTTAGAAAAACGTATAAGATGTCTGTTAAACAATTTCTTTTTTATTAGTTTAAAATATACGGTTTTATAGCGTATATTTTACAGGTTTTACAGCGACATTAATAATGTTGACGCTTTAATGACCATACATTTTACATTAATAATGCCTACTTAACATTTTAAAAAAATGTTTTTTTGAATGTAATTTGCCTGCTTGAGTTACGAGTATCAAAACGAATATCAAAACGAGTATCATGTATAAACACGAAAATGCAAATATGATGTGTGATATTAGATATTATCATTACCAATATATATATATACTATACATATAATGGGTATATTTAAAGATTATAAAATATATTATTGTTATTTAATTTAATATAAAAATGTAGTTATACAGTTAGAGGTAAAAGAACTGTAATTTTTATAAAAACGTACAATTTTATATGTTTCTATTAGAAATTGCATAATTATTATACATATTTATGTGTTTTTATAAAGTTCTTTTACAGTGTATAAAACGTGAACTTTTAGGGATAAAACTTTATCCCTAAACTGCGCTATAACTTCAATGCTCGTAATGCAAAGTAAATGCATTTCATCAATTGTACTCATTATTTTAGCAATATGCGAATATTTTTGAAGCTACTGTTCCAATGGCGAATGAGATTTTAATGGGACGTCTTATATTGCTACTTCATCGTGTATCACGCTGTTCGCGAATCTCCGTCGGGACGGACGTGCTTCATGCGATCGTTAAGCGCATTACGTAATGCAAGGCGTTGCGGTTACATTACGCGTTGCGAGCGCGGAAGCTGATGATGAACCGCCACCAGAACTGAATCATCCGATCGATATCGCACATAGTCTCTACGACGCTGCGCGCATCACGCTCCTATTAATTACCAGCTCATTAGCCCCACCCACGCAATTAAAAGCATGCATATCCGCCTACTCTCGTCGCAATCGCTATCTCTCGTTTTTCATCTTATTATCTTTATTCTCTTTCCCTCTAAAGAAAGAAGACGTCACGAACAACATGTATACCAATGTGACGTCATAACCGTGACGTCGTAATTCACGTGTAACACGTTTCTGTCTACAATGTGTCCGAACATCCATGAACTTTAATGGCGAGTTCTCGAAGAGCTTGTATATGTGATCTTTTAAATATACAAGGAAAGAAAGATTCATTAAATTATCTAAAATTTTAATTAATTCTGCAAATATGATAGATAAGTTAATAAGTAACTTTAATTTTGTTCTCAAAAATGAAAATGTATATTAAAGTTACTTATTGACTCACCCATGTGTAATTTCGTTATCAAAATAATTACGTGAAACTCTTAAACGTTGATGATATAATGCTACAAAAGTTTTAATATTCTAGATCATCATTTTAGATGAGTCAAACAAAATTAATTATATGTACGTAGATAAATTTATAAATACTTTAGCAAAACCGTTCTTTCCAGGTATATTTCATGTATATATGTTTAGTTTATTTATCTCAATTTATTTAAACAAATTTTTTGTCAAAACATTTTTTCTTTTGCTGATTAAACATTCATCTTTTCCTTTTCATTTAGTAGTACTACTTTTTTAGGCACAATAAAAACGAGTTTAATGACATATATATCTCCAAGGTCACGTGTAAAAAAACAAAATAAATACTTATCTCGAGAGTTATAAATTTTACGAGACGTGTGATTTAAACTATTCTCTTGAAGTAGAACAGAGCGATTCTCAATCTTTTTATACTTATAAATTTTTAAAATAAATATTATCGCGATACTAAAAATCGATTTATAAATATAGTATATTTAAATATAGTATTTAAATATAGTATATTTATTAATAATTATTAACAAAAATACATAAATTGAAACAGATATCATTATACAATTTTTTTTCACGTTCAATAGTGAAACTTTAAATAGTCTTAAATATACATAAGAGACAAAAAATGAGATAATAGAAAAAAATTAATTTTTATATACATATATATATATATATATATATATATATATATTAGTAAATTAGTTTACTTGTCCTATGAAGAATTACTTTCTTTCTATTACTATTCTTTACGTTAAAGTAATAATTAATTACTCATTA
>NW_012130097.1:292731-309384 GCF_000143395.1 Atta cephalotes
TTTACTGTCCTATGAAGAATTCTTCTTTCATTTCATTCTTTCGTAAAGTATAATTAATTATCATTATAAATAAGAACCTGGCAGTAAACATGTTAACGTTTTTTGCTATACTTTATCATTTTTTTATTTTCTAATAGATCCTCAAATTACTACAGTACTAAAAGGTGACTTTTTCATCTAGTATATTGCATGTCTCTTACAATCGCGCCATATACATACATATATAAATGCATATTACGTTGATCATACATTCCCGTGGGTGAGTCATTCGACTCAGCAAGAGGAGACGCGATGACGTATTCGGTGATACGTTGCACCACTCGTAGATGCACGTAATATCGAGAGAAAGAGAAGAAAATGCAAGCTGGCGAGAGAATAGGGGAGTCCCAGGGCAAGGGGAAGGCGTAAAAAGGAATAAAACGCGATGCGAAACCTGCTGGGCGTTGCAGGACGATGACGCCGCACTCTGTTTACGGCAGTGACGTAGATCAGTTATACGCCACGTATGCGCGAAACACTGTGCGTCATTACGCAATGCGAGAACCAACCTACCTACCATGACAGAATTCCACGACCGGCTGATCGGTCGGTCGATGTTTTGTCGTACCGCTAACGAGAAATGCTCTATTTCCTTTGTGACAAGCATGCCAAATAATTCAGGTTTCATAGGTACGCCTCTTCTCGAAATCATAATTATCAAATCTTCCAATTGAAAAATTTTAGTCTTTGAAATCCTTTGATAAGAAAATGATGATTATTACACAGAATTAAGAGAGACAAAAAGAAAGGAAACTAATTCGAAATTCAAATGTTTATGACGTAAATTATGTTAACCGCGATAACATAATACTGTTATCTACCTACTACGTAATGCAAGCGTGACAACTGCATCTTGCAAGATATTCAAAATATGTGATTAATATATGCTACAACGAATTACCGTGATCTTGAACAATAATCCTACTGCTAGACTTTTAATTTCTTAATGCAATTGAATGAATAAAACATAAGATTGATTGATAACTCATAACATTTAGAGGTATATCAACATTTATGATGTTATTAATGTAAGAGAATAAGAAAACTTCGTGCATAGTTGACGGATGTGCAAAATGAAAAAGTGCGCGATAACGATTAATAGGAAAAATATTGATATTGAGGAAATCCATTATTTTATCTGTGTTAATGATTCAGTATCGTTGATAATAGTGAAAATAAGTGAAATTTTATCAAGACGCATGTAAAAGAATTTAATATCACTTATCTTGATTCGGTACAAATGAAACACAAATATTACAAATGAAGCAAATTTTTGTCATTGAGGAAACATGAAGAAAATTTGTAGATTTCGTTTCTTTCGTATGAACAAAGGCAATTAATCATATTTGAAGAATAATAAAAACGCAGACATATGACTGGCAGTTCGTTTCTTATCGGAATGCATGCAGCTGTAGAGCGTCGCTTAATCACTGTTAATGTGTTAAAAAAGCTGGAGCAGGTGCGCGTCAATGGTATGTACACGCGATACTTGCAATTTGATATCGTTTAAACATTGTCTAAAACATTCGTAGGCATTTGTTTGCATTATCGTCGTACACGTGACTCATTTATCTACGCGTCTGCGTTCGCGATATCTATCTACACATCCGTCGCTTGAAAAAAAATCGCACATTTCGCGAAATTATCACGGAGTAGCGAATAGGAGTGTCACCTTCGTTCATTTAAGAATTAATTCAAGAAAGAATTTTGTTCGACTGTACCGTTAGATGTCAAAGGAGACAATAGTAATTCAGTTAAGTTAAATAACATTTTACTATTTTTAACTTCCATGAGTTAAAATGTAAATCCATTCATTTCTATGATTGAATTGCTTAGATTCAAACAACGTTCATATTAATGCACTTAGTAAATGATAAATTAAATTTGAATCAAATTTAATACATTTCTTGAGTTACGTTTAACTTCATTATTTTAGTTAAATTAACGATATTTTTTAGGCGACTGGCGACTTATAGAAATGATTAAAAATAAATTAAGTATATAATTTCACTCTAAGAAATATTGATATAGATTTAATAAATCATGTAGAATCTATATAATTCTTATCTTATCATATATGTTAATATCAACATAATGTAATAAAATCTATGTTAAACTCACATCATATTGGTGTTAATATTAATATCAATACAGTAAGAAATATCAATACAGTAAGAAATATATAGATATGTCATGCGGTGATAAATTCTCGTCGACATTTTTTAAAGTGTTGACATTACGAATTTAATAGTGTATTAATACCGTTTTTGTAGCTTGATTGTATGTCACGTGATGCAATTTGGAATTGCGAATAGCGAAGTTCTGCGATGTTGTTAAATTGTCAATAAAAATTATACTAATTCTCAAGCAATCGTTAAATCACCGTTGACGACAGTCAACGGTGTATGTCAATTTCATGTCAAATATTAAACTTAATTAAACTTAAATTTAATTAAGTACTTTATATCCAGGACAAGCTTTAGCAGTCGCCAATAAATTAATGAACGTGTCGATTTTCTTTTATCTCTGAATCGAAATGACATTGATTCTTTTCGTTCGAAGATTCTCATCCGGTGAAAGTCAGATCATTTCGATGTTTTGGGCTACATAAATCAATTAACGCTTCAACTTGTGAAAGATGATCTTCGATCAATAAGGTGTCGTATGAGTATTTCCTGGAAGATCAATTTCTCGAGCATGTCATATCGTGAATCATCACTGGAAGCCGGAACTAGCGGTGTTACAACACCGGTCTACCGTAGATCGCGAACAGATGGTGAATGAAATTTTCTTAGAAGCAACGACAAGTAATGATTCGTATAGTATACTACGATCGCGGTTTATTCATTCTTCTTAACTTTTCCACGAAAATCAAACAACTGTTAATGGATTGCGTGATTTCCAATTTTCACATTCACATTCGAAAACAAGTAAACATCAGTGAAACTCACTATTTTTATCTTCTATATGATTAACATTAAAGAAAAATATCGTAAAATATCTAAAATTTGTACTTTTTATTATAATAGATACTTATTATACCTATTATAATAATAGATATCATTATATAATATTATTAAATTTATTTGATATTTTGGCGATAATAGATAAAGAATATTTATGTAGCTTACGAATTGTATCGTAAATTTCTTTTTCTAAGAACTAAAAGAAAAAAGTAGGTCAAACTGAGCTTAAAATTAATCTATATTGGTCGGAAGAAATATTACACGGATAATCTAAATCTTTTATTTAATAATTGGAGTGGAAACTTTATATTATGTAATTCTTGAAATAATACTTGAACTGATACACGACGAGATACAACAGATGACTGCATCGCGTGCATGTATATACGTGTGCTTTTATATATATATACATGTTACTTCATTGCCAATACGCCGCAGTTACACGATTTTCATCGATTGGTCATTTTCCGTTAACGTTTGTTGAGTTGTGTATCATCGATCAATCAATACAAAGTTTTGCATGTACTATCGTAAATACGTTTGATTATTTCTGTTGTGAAATATTTGCTGCGATTTACAATGCATATAAACGGTATAAAGATTTGCGCCGCAAATCCATTAAAAAAAATAAACTATAAATTGGAAGATTTATATGAACAATCTAATTAAATTTAATAATTAAATTAAATTTAATAATTAAAAATATTTGAATTTATCTTCTGGATAATTTTATTTTTAAGATATGTTGTTTATAACAAATGAATTAATTATCTATTGTATCCATTAGAATTTATTAAATGTATAATAGATAGATTATAAAGATAGATAATAATAGATAATAAAGTTGTTTGCCAAAGTATCAGATAAATTTAATAATAGAGTATTAAATTTAGTAATAATATGTCTATTATTGTAATAGATATCTATTATTAAATTTATCTGATACTTTGGCGAACTGGCTTATGCAGATTACATTTCTCTTCAAGTCTTCATTATTTTCCTATAAGTGTTCAAGAGAAAAAGCCAGTTGTACATCGCATTCCAGGATACAAAAGATTGGCCAGACTTAAGTATGGGATGTTTCAAATGGAAGATCGATTGGGGTTTTCCATTGAAAACGAGTGACGCGAGGGAGAGAATTGTCGATCCTGAATGAATGGACGCTTGAAGAAGAAAAAAGTAGGTCCGCGTGTTTTCTCGGGCGGTAAGAATGCACGATATACGTTCATGTGTGCGTACATGTCGACTGGTATGTGAGTCATCCAGGTAAAGACGGCGGGAATCGTGAGGAGCGATCAACATTCTTGGAGCAACCCCATGAGTCACCGAGTTGCCGCCATCCCCCCGTTATTGCCTACCTGCCACCACCTGTTGCTGTATTCAGTTTCTGGGTCGCCTTTAAGTTTTAACCTGCGTTGTACCCCACTTGAATCAACCTGCATGTTACTTATACATATATTCATCAGAGGAGAATAGTGAAATATATTTGCCATTCTCGATGACATAAGCTGCTAGGATGTTACTTAACGAACGACGCGCAATAAAAATAATTCTTTGCCGCATAATTAATGAGAAAAAAAAATCACGATTGCACTGAAAAAAGTTTAGCAATAGCTATTGTATTTTGTTTAGCGTATATTGATACAATGTTTAATAAACATTACCAAGTACGATAATAGTACCATTTGGTAATAATTAGAAAAGTAAAGTAATATTTATAAAAGTAAAACTTAGTTTTGGTTACATATATTAATCGAACATTTTATTGAACTTGTTTTACTAAAGCTCTAATATATTATCATTTAGGCTTGATTATTATTATTAGACAGTTTTTAAAAATGTAATTTAATCGAAATGAAAAAAAAACCGAAATAATACAAAAAAAATTTTAAATTAGAAAATAGAAATAATATCGTTAGAAATATTTTAATTTTAATTAAAAATTTCATTAAACTCTCCCCTTCATTAAAAACTGTAATTTTAATTTTAAACAATATTGTATTATGTAACACGTGTTTTTCCTACACGAATGAGAAGCCAACATGTAATTGGATGAAATAGTTTCTGCGACATTTCATAGAAATTTTCAATTTTTCCACAATTTGCTTTTTCAACGAAAGAGCCGTCTTGTCCACGCGACGACGTGTTTGGTGGGCGGATCGATGACCTTGAATCTCGTAACAGTGTCGCTATGAGTCACGTTACGAATCGCGGCTTTCCGAGCGGCGAGACGGCGATCGATGCTGGAGGAGGACCAAGCAGTTTCCGGAAGAGGAGCTTTCCCCACTCATAAATTATTATGAGTCACTCTCCCGGTCCACATGCATCGGAAATCCGCGAGAAGTTCAGCGAGTTAGTTTCGTCTTTGCCAATTATGCAATACAGCGGCAAAGTTCAGTAATGGAGGGGACCGCTTCCAGCAAATCGCTTCTCGTCGATCGAATGAGATTGCACAAAGTTTTTGTGTGATTCCCTGAATCGTTTATTTGCCTCCATGATAAGTTAAATCCGACTCAGGAATTTTATCTAACTCGCGTATGTGTGCAGCGTGAAGTTATCAAATGGCTATATATACACATCCGTATTTTATGTACATATACAATATTATTATATGATTTCATACATGGAGAGAATATTTTTTCTTAAAGTTTACCCTGAAAATATGAAAATATTGTCGTGTGATAACATTGTATTTCGAAAAATTTTAATATAAATCTCTCTCATTCATTAACAAAACTACAATAAAGTATAAAGTTTGATTAATTTCACTGAAGTGCATGATAAAAATCTTCAAAAGATTGTATTGTACTACAACTACAATTTTGATGGTAAATTTTAAAAGAAAATTCTCTCCGTATAGTTAGTATGAATCTCACGATTCATGATATTGCGTTGCGTGTTTTATTCAATATTATCTATTTCATATCACTATTTCAGTTAATTTTATTAAATATAATTAGCTTCTCTTTTTTTAGAAATTTTGTGTCAGCTTATGGTCTGTCTTACAAATGGGTGTGATTTAAGTTATATAAGTATATTTAAAACCATATTATGAAAAAATAAAAAAAAGAAATGTAAATGAAACTAATTTAAAAAACTACAAACATGAAAAATTATGTAATATTATCAATAATATAATTACTATTATTTAAATTATGTAATTTGCAAAATAGAATCATAAGAATTCTATTTTTCTATTTGTAGAATTTTGTTTTTAGCTGATTTTCTATAAAAATAAGCCATAAATATATGACTTAGAAATTTTTACTTTTTTAGTTATCTAAACAGATCATTTTTTTATCGGTATTAATAAAGCAACAGTTCGTTTCCAAGAAATAAGGTATCTCTTTAAGACTTCCTTTGTCGGCTACTTTTCCCTATTATTTCTATGAACTAATTACTTGCTAAGATGATATTTCATAAAAAAAGTTAGAAAAGAAATAATATAAAGTATAATCGAAGTACCTCTATCAATTTCAAAATACATAACAGAAAAACGTATTGATTATAATTTAATTAACTTTTGAAATTAATGCTTCCTTAATATGTCTTACGACTTTCAGATTTTATTTTCTCTCTTGAAAGATAGAAATTAAAAATGTATCATATTAATTATATGTATTCATAGATAGTATTAAATAGACTAATTACATTCGATTGCGCATTAGCGAAGTAGAAGAAAGAAATGCGTGATCCAATGTGAGTAGCAGATAATGCACGTGGCTGTTCAAGTATTATCGCATATCATTCGACTTGCACATAGTAGACTTAGTTCAGTCGAAGAAAATAGTCTTTAAGTCGACATTAAAGCCGATCGAAGTCTTTCTATTGAAAAACGAAGCATAAACGTCGTGTTTGCTTTAGGCACTCGTTTCCCTATCGCTGGTTTAAAGCCGATTGTTTGCTTTCAAGATAAGACAAGATGAATGGGTGGGCGAACCAATCATTTCTGTTGCGGTTGATCCTGTAGAATGCTTTTGTGTCGAATGTGCAATTGCGACATTGTAGCAGGACGTGGTGACCCATTCACTTGTCTGTCAACCGTGAACTTTGCGCTAATCACTTGTTGCTACATCTTTTTATAGCTCTATCAATCGCATTCATTACACTGTCTTATTCATATGTCACGTTATACCAAAACATTATTTTTAATCATTTCTATAGATCACCACTGAGCCTACTTAACATGCCATTAATTTAACTAAAACAATGAAGTTAAATAATTTAAGAATATATATTATATATATTATATTTGATCCTTAGTTTATTATCCGCTGAATATATATGTTAAAATACGGATAGAACAATTTTGCTGAAAGATCTAAAATTTTGGACACAAATCTGAAAATAATTTTGTCAAAAATGGTTGCTAGAATACAAAAACTTTTCGTAGCATTATTCATTATTTTTTTGTTTTCAACATAATTATGTTGATGGTATAATAAAATTCATTTTCAGATTTATATTCAGCAAAATTTTAAATTTTTCAGCAAAATCGTTCTTTCCGTGTATGAACATTATTTATCTTGGAACTGTAATAATAATATCATAGAAATGGATTGATTTACGGAAGTTAAAAGTAAATAAATAAAATAAATAAAATAAAATATTATTTAACTGAAGAGATTGGAATGCTATTGTTCTTTTGTTATTTAATGATTAATTAATAGTAAATTATTCGCTGATAAATATGTAAAACGTTTTATAGAACTAATTTATATTGCAAAGAAAATTCTGTATAAGAGATATTCTATAGAATTGTGTTTACAATTTGCAAATTTTATACAAATATAAATCAAAATAACTTAATATATATATAATAAATAAGAATAAAAATGATTTAATACGATATTGCACGATTTGCAAATAGAAATTTTTTATATTATATAATAATTGCAAGAGAAAGAGCGTGCATAAATGCTGTGCAATTTTTCAGGTGAAGAATAAAGAATAACATTGTTACAAGAAATATAAAATTAGCTTTATAATTTTCATTATCTTATTCTATTTATATCAAACGATTACGAGTCTAGTTCTTATTCTTCCTGTTATTCTTAAATTAAATTAGATCATATCTTGCTTTTCTGCAAATGTAATTGCATTATTAATCACAAAACGTGTGTATGATGTGTACGTGTATTAATTCTCACATAACGCTCATGCTCGTAGATTTATTAAATTTAAATAATTATACTATCATCTCTGAGGAAAAAAAATTGTGTTTTTTTCTCAATTAGCAGTATAAAAACAAAAGTTAAAAAGATATTAACTACGTGAGACTTATTGCACCATCTAACGTTGCGAGTGTCAACTTCATGATGCTACAGTTTCCTGCAGTATCTTAATATTATCAGGATTTATTAGTAAATTAAAATAAAAAATAAAAAAAGAAAAATTTTTATAATTATCATTAATAACAATTATTATTAATTATCATTTTTGCAAAATTTAGTTTTAATAAAATAAAATATTTTAATAAATTATTATTAAATATAATTAAAAAATATTAATGTTTTTTTCTTAAGTTTTTTAGTTTATTTAAAATTTTTATTACATGTTTTTTTAGTCATTTAATGTTAAAATATTTCTTTAATTTTTATAAAATATTTCTTAAATTACTGCAGTAATTGTATACTAGCTGAATTATAAAAGAATTAGAAAACATTGATAAAATGTTATTATTAGAAAACATATTAAAATCGATAAAATCAAAAGTTTAAACAATAGTTATTGACTTTCTTATAACTTGTTCTTTTTTTAAGTAATTTATTAATAGAAAAGATATTTACGTTTTTGTAAAGTGTTGCACTAACTTAGATAACGATTGGATACTATTCTTTTCGAGAAAAGAATGAAAAAAAACAGAAAGAGAGAAAGGAAGAGAGAAGGAGGGGAAGAGGAGAGAGAGAGAGAGAGAGAGAGAGAGAGAGAGAGAGAGAGAGAGAGATAAATAATTAAATTTATATTTTTTGACTGCATTCCGCATTGCAATGTAGCAAGAAAATATATTCTTTTATGATGCGGAGCATTTAATTTTTTTTAGTTATTAAACATATGTGAATTGGATTTGAGTTAATTTCTTTTAACTTATACATTTTATTGTGTATTGTATAAGGTATATTACTAATTTTTCTTATATTTTAAATTATTTGTCATTTTTCTGATTACCTTGTGAAGCAATTTTATATATTCATCTTGCTAAAATCTTTTTTTTATTGTTTTGAACATTTTTATTATAACTTATTTTTTTATATCAAAATAATCTAATGATTTTTGTAAAAACATTTATTTAATAATTAAAAAAATGAAATATTTTTTTGTATATCAAAGATTGTTTCTCAACTGTAATAATTATCTATTTCTTTTTGCCAAAAGAATTAAAGAAAATCTCAGTGTTATGTTTTTTTTTATAAAATTATTAGTTTTATCTCGCTTTTTATTTAAGAAACTTTTTAGAAAAATAAATCTGTACATTTTAAAGAGAATCTTTCATAAACAATTATTATTTCAAAATTGAGGATTCATATAAAAAATTCTAAAAATGATATATGTATATAACATTTTTATTGTTTCGAAAGTTAATGATTTAAGATTCCTTTTTCTACATCATAAGTACATATCCGCGAATCTCATCTTGAAGGGGCATTTTTTTATGGCAGCTGTAATATCGAGAATCGGCATGGGTCAAGAAGGTGGGTCCGATAGAAAGTCGTCCACATAAAGTTCGAAAATAGAACGGCTTGCGAAATTGCTCTCGAAATGATTGTAAAAATGGAGGAACATAAATAGTATTGCGAATGCACATGATTTATGCTACTAATAGTATGCAAAATTAATCGAGAACAATATATTATTATATTTTTAATATATTTTTAATAAAGAATTATATATAAGTATATATCTTTTTTTATTAGAACAAATAAATTATATATAAAATATAATTTTCTTTATATTATAATGTAATGTGTATTTAACTTAATATAATCTACTTTAAAAAATTTGTTTATCTTAATGAAAAAAATTTTATTAATATAAAAAAAGATTTCGTAGCCCTTCTTGACTATTATTGTTAATTTTATTGATATAAGTTTTTATTAATAAATTTTTAAATTGCTCGAAAAGTTTGTAAACAAAAAATCGAAAAACCGATTTATTAAATTCTCTATAGAAATTTTTTTTACAAATATGATTTTTGAAGGTAAGATAATAGAGATGCATTCCTTCCCTTGTCTGTTAAATATCTACTTCACGTTTAACCAAGCCCTTCGATTACGACGAATCACAAGAAACGCGGAACCGCATCAATTATTTGATCCACATATACGTGCAATGTTATCGTCTAACAACGAGCATATCACTGATAAGATCTTGACGACGTAATAACAGATTTCCAAGGCAGAAAACCGAGGAGTTCTTTCCCCCATTCTTTAAACGCTGTAATCTTTATCCAATTTGTTTTCACGACATGTATTCGTGTAGGCTATTTAAATACAATTCGTGACACGTTCCACGCGGAAGAATTAAAACACGCGACCGATTTTTTCACGACACGTTTATGGATGTCGACAGAAATCTATTACATCTGCGCTAATTGCGTCTTTCTAGGAGCGTCTAATCAACCAGCGAGAGTAGAAAGTACAGATCCTGACTTGTAAAATGATAATAAAGAGAGCTTAAAATAATTTTATTTAAAAAAAGAAAACATACGATAATGAGTTCCTTTCGGCAAAAATAATATTCTGTTTTTTCTGCGAGAGGTAGAATTATTTTCATATTACCTCTTCTTTAACTTTTTTATGAAGAATATCAAATTAATTTCATAAGATATACATTTCTATAAAAATTATTAAATTATTTTATGTAGAATGTAATAAAACTATAAAGTTTATGTTTAGAACAATGCTTGATTTTATTACAAAATATATATATAGATATATAATATTGCCTCATAAGATTTCTTAGAACTTAATGATAATCTAACCTAATATTAAATATGCACCAAATTTTATTTCATTATTAAAGTCCGCGCGTACCATCAGTTATATTGTGTTCAATACCAATGTAATTAG
The DNA here is from genome assembly GCF_000143395.1 of Atta cephalotes. Taxonomy (NCBI): domain Eukaryota; kingdom Metazoa; phylum Arthropoda; class Insecta; order Hymenoptera; family Formicidae; genus Atta; species Atta cephalotes. The sequence continues at coordinate 303,806 of NW_012130097.1, forward strand.
AAGAGCTAGAAGATAGAAGATAGAAGATAGAAACGATTTTGAACCAGATTGCTATTAGTCCATTGGCTTCGCGATGAGCGCTTTCACAAGAGAGCGGAAATTACGAAATTTGCGTTAACTTATGGCAAATGCAACTAGTTCTCGGCGGAGAAAAGTCTCGTAATGGTATCGATAATTATCGGATCACGTGAAATTATCCGATGGATCATTACACGTGTTTCTCGATTCATCGCAAGTTGTTAAGATACGTACCGTGAATTATGTACCGTGAATGCATCTACTTTGTAATCTGTATAAATATTCTATTCTCGCAAGAGATCACTCAAATTTCGCTAAATCTCACTTTTTTCGCAATGTCCATGATGATCTTTTCACCGCATACTGCATAAACAAGTGACCACTGAATACTTATACTTGTGGACACAGAAAGTAGTTCAATTATATATATTTCTTTAAAAAATAAATATCAAAGTAATTTTCATAATTATTTTACACTCAGACAAAAACAGTGATATACTATACAAATTTTATATGTAGGATTAATGTACACAGTTAAATAATATATATATATATATATATATATATATATATATATATCTTGTAATTGTAATACTCATAAAATAGTTTATTTAAAAGGTGAGTTTCAACGAAATTTGAGCGATCTTGTGAGAATAGAATATTTAACTATGTACATTAATTTTACTTAAATTTGTATAGTTGTCATCTTTAATTTTTACTACTATGTCTTTTTCTCTAAGTATACGGATTAAATTATAATGTAGAATAATTTATCATTTTAAGTGATTGTTGTAGTTAAGTGACGTTGTTAGAATCATCATTATAACATCTTCGTTTTATTAATCTTAAATGTGATATTCTCCATCGATGTCTATAAATTTAAGTGTTATCTCATAATAATGTCATAATAATAATAATAGTGATATACGCGATTATATTTTTTAGGACCGGTGCAGGATCGAAATGCAAAAGAAAAGTTGCGGGTTCGCGATGATATTTTGCTTTCGATTTACTTACGATTTCTCAACGAAGAAAGTCTCCAGCATGCAACTTCTCTTTCATGTTGCATCCATATATACGCAAGTTATAAATAGGGTCACGCCGATGAAAGTCAATAATAATACTTGCGCGAGCAAATACTGGTGTCTTTTTGATTTGCATAAGCAAACCGTTATTCTGCAGATGCTACCAAATGTTATTAAATTTCATCTTTGACGATCTCAGGCAATCTATTGCCATCCTTGACAACAGAATTTTTTCCTTTGCTGTTCTATCGTTGAATGTGATTACTTGATTATTTTACAGAATAAGAAAATTACCTTTTTCATGAAAGTATTCTAATGTCTTCTGTTTCCCGAGGCTTTAATATCTCGTCAGCTATTATACGCTGCTATACCTCGTCTAACTTCTTCATCGATTGCAATTCCGTTAATGTCACGGCACAATGTCCTGTGTGATCTATATCCTTGTATGGACTTTTCTCGGTTGAACAAAGAACTCGGGAATACTTGAATGCATCTGGCCTTTCTAATATTTTTCTTCCTTCTCGCAACAAGCTTGTTCGATTTGCAATGCATGATAACAATGAGTCGTTTAAACAATAAGCTTCAACATACTTATATTAAATTCGTAATGTTAAATTATATTCAATTTAAATAATTTTTAATTACACTTGTAAGTTACTGCTCCTACTCAATATGTTGTTAAGTAAGTATAAGTTAAATAAAACAATAAGGTTAAACAATTTATTTTAAAAAAGTATTAAATTTGACTTAAAGTTAGTTATTATTTACTAATTTAATATAAATATCGTTTACTTTGAAATTAAACAATTCAACTGCAGTAATTGATTAGTTTAAAAAAACTTACACTATATGTTTTGTACTTGAAATATATTAAAGTTGATACACTGACAATGAGAAAAAAAAATCTAAATTCAAATAAATATTTATTTGAATAGTGCCAACTAAACATTTACTTACAATAAATAAATATTTATTTAATAAAAAGAAATAATTGTTAAATCAAATTAATATTTTTATGTACAATAAATATATTTTTATATTTATATTTTTATATTTAATAAATATTTAATTGGTACTATTTAAATAAATATTTATTGAAATTTAGAATATATTTTTTCTCAATATAATAAATCTTGATCTTTTAATATTTAACAATGTACATTTAACCTTTACAATATGGGAAAGAGCCTCTATAGAGATGCTAAAACAGTGTCATATCTTGATCGAAACAAGAAATACAATAAATTACAATAAATTTTATTCAAAGAAAAGCTATAAGATTTAAAAAATAGACCTCTGCTGTTTTAAAGTTAATTGAAATATCAAATATTCAACTACTGAAGTTAATTTTAATTGCAAAGTGCATTCTATCTTTTTAAATACATCGATTTTATATTAATAAATAATATTCATAGAGAATAATCGTGCTGAAAGCGAGCAAACGTATTACAAACGTAAGACCATCAAACTTTCCCTTGTTTCCCTAAAAAATCACGAGATTCTTTGAGGAGCGGCAAGTTAGCGCTTTGTGGACGAATGCGTTCCGAATACTACCGCGAATAACGTGTACCGCGAGAGCAATATGACGCAAGATGAACCTTTTTGCCAATCGTCGTTCGCCATTAGAGCGAACGCAACTCGCGCGAACGGTACCGTTCTGCATGGAAGCGTGGTAACGGCAGCGGCGACGTCGTAAATGGTTGCGTTTGCCGTTGTTGTAAGCCACTCGACGAAGATGAGAAGCAGGGAAAGGAACGAAAGCGAGAACACGGGCATCGCAGTTCGCTCGTTCCAGCAGCATCCTACCGTTTGTTACGTGAGAATGCAATGCGTACCCACTGACCGGCTTCACGTAACGTTCCGCGGTAAGCACGGATTCACGCTCTATTACGACTCACGCATCTGCACATTTGAGACCGCGAAACAAAATGAGTATCGGTAAAAATTATTAGAACGATAAAAATAAAATAAAATAAAATAAAATAAAATAAAATTAAATGTACAGAGTGTATTTGGCAAAAGTAATGAGTCAATAATATTTATAATTTAAAAACATAAAGAATAATCGCGATTTTTATATACATATATATATATCTATATATTTCTTAAATTAAATTTTAAATAATTTCCTTAAACGCAATATAATTAGATTTACAAGGTCAAGCATCAACTCCATCAGACACGACAAAGTTCTGGAACATTCTATACACTTCATATACTACATATATCTAATTCTCTGTAATCTCTGGCACGCATAATGTCCCGCGCATGTCGACGAAAGTAAGGCTCTAATTTTAATGTAATGGCTTGCGGTATGCCACGCAACGTCACAAAACGTTCCTCCCTCTTACCATCAAAAAAATTTAATTAAACAAAAAACCACGCTCCAGGGGGCCACGCGAGTGTTTGCTCTTAATTAAGATACCGATCGCCAATCCGTTATAATACACACAAGCGAGAGGTGATCCGCGGCCTCGAAAAATCGCACACACCAGGTGAAAATGGCGTATGATTTACTGCAGCTGTGGTCACTCTCCTGAGAGAAAAGTTGAAGGTGGGAGAGACGAGATCGCCGGTTATGCAAAAGGCGAAAACGGTCACGTGTGTACGCCGCAAACCGAGGCAATGTCATCGAACTTATATAATGTGTCGCCTTACTTCGATTACACAGCCTTCTACACGTACCGGATTAATCTCTCACGGATGGAGCGTAGTACAACGTCGCTTTCTTCAACGTCTCAAGGACCAAGTGATTTCAATATTCTTTGAGATGAGGATTATCTGTATTTGCATATTAACCTGCAATTTTGAATAATGTACGAGCAATTATTTGCTAAATGCCGGAACATTCGTCTAATATGTGTAAATGCTCGACTAATAGATTCTCGGTTAGTAGCAAGTCCTGATTAGTAGAGAAGTCCTGACTGAAGTTTCTAAATATCCAATAAACCCAAAATAATAGTAACATAATATCGATATTTTCACACTCAACAATATAATTGTTATGCACATGTGTTACATTTATATTTTTAAGTATGAAATTAACATTGATGTTATTGTTAGTTGATGTTTACTGAGTAATCACATTCTTAATCCTAATTGGTATTCCAGTGACATTTTTTTTTTTAAATTACGCCAAATCTCCAAATAGCTTGTGAAAAATTATTGATGAATATTTAATGAATGTTTTTTGTAATTTTATATAATTTTAAGTTAGATAATCTTATTCCTGAAGAGATTTTGATCTTCAAGATAAAAAAAATCATTCAATTAATTTTAAGCAAAGATGCATTAGTTCTATCGGGTACACAGAATTTTCAAAATTTCAGAGTATCATTTAAGATTAATTGATTTAATATAAATGATAGTCAAGAGGATCATATTCAAGATGGATCTTGGTGTTTATTAACAACATTTTTGTTTGAATTTTTACAATTTCTATAAGTTAAAGCAAACTGCGCGTTGATTATTGCTCGATCTTGAAATACAGTTTTAGACTAAAACTGAAGTGTGTAATATAAATTAAATTGATAAGCAATTCAATACTATTGATTAGTAATTAATAATCACTTTTAGAACATTGTAAATAAGTTTTATTTAATATTCGGTTTAACTAATTACAAATGCTTGATTATCTGGATAACAGAGGGAAACTCTATAATCCGTATCGACTGGGATCATCAACTTATTTTCTAAACAATCTAAACGGAGAAGCGAGAATGTTGGATTCTCCACACATACGAAGAGATTCCGGCGAAAGGCGCGACCCGCGCGGAATTCCATCATGCGAGGGATGGCCCGGCTCGTAAATACGCGCAGGTGAGAGGACCCCATGAGAAGAAAGGTAAGAGGTCCCACGATCAGGGATCCCTACCGCGCCGGCCGGCGAGGAGACGCGGCGACGGACGAGCCCCGATCGAGAGGAAGAGCCCGACGAGAGCTGAGTCGAGGTGATCGCGTCGAAGTACGCAGTGCATCAGCCGTCGCTTTTCACGGTGGACGAGAGTAATCGGAGCCCCCGTCCGCCGTAAACCGCCCATGCGACACCGAACAAAATGCCGAAAATTAACCTGCGTATTCTGTGTAAGTGCCAATGTCCCGCCGCATGTGGGAACCTGGATTTATATCATCCTCCCAGCGATTGGCTCTATCATGTGTCGATCATATGAGTGACAGTGTTCATCTCTCGCTTCTCGTTTTATTTTGACCACGTGTTAATTTATCGCCGCAAGCAGGTAAAACAACCGGGCTATGTATGTTAATTGACGCAACCGGGCTTTCATCGATCAGGATTGAATAATTTTTTAACGACATGCGGATCACAACAGACAGCGACAGTGAAATAATGAAAGCGAGAGTCGGAGATCGTGAGTCAATTATCTTGGTGGGAACTCGATGACTCGACATCGACGATAAGTTGAACTCGTAAAAACTTATCGATCATAATCGTATGATGAAATTGTGACATAACATTTTTATACTTTATATTTTTTATATTCTTATATATATATATATATATATATATATATATATATA
>NW_012130097.1:309404-314585 GCF_000143395.1 Atta cephalotes
AAGAGTTTTAATTTATTTAAATTAAACAAAGAAAATTAACTAAATAACGGAAGCATTACTTATAACTTACGTTACTAATATATGCTATACGTAAGTTATATATATATATATATATATATATATATATACATATTCACAAAATAAATGTTGATTTTTTATAGAAAAAAGAAATGATTTCATCATCATTTAATAATAAAAAAAATTCTAATACTCATGATATAATTTGACTGATATAATTTATTAAATATTTTATCAGTAACGTTACATTTTAATTCTTAAACACACAGTTAATTGTATTTTATACATTTATAAAAATTGTTAAGATAGATTAAAATTAAGATAGATTAAAATATACGGAAAAGATTGTTTTGTTTACGAAAAATAAAGATGTATTAATGATATTAGCCAATAGAGCTAAATGAAAATAATCTTATTATTTATTTATGGTTTAATAAGTATTAACGAAACAAAATGCGATGCTTTAATAAAACGTTATTTAATTGTTTTAATTGTTATTAAATTAATATTTTAAGATATTTTAAGATATTTTAAATTAGAAACTGCTATTAATTAATGTTGTTAATACAACATTATTCTTTTCTGTGTAAAAATTTAACTACAATGAAAAAAAGATTGGTTGTTGCAACAATTTAGATAATAAAATATGGCATAGCATTTTTATGCTATGCAGCAGCAAATTTTTAGTTGCGTTAGTCTATCGAAATCATATACTGACATTGCAGATAGACTAACTAAAAATTTATTGCTATAATCAAAAATTGATTGTTGTAGCCATATAAAAATGCTATATCATATTTTACTGTCTAAATTGTTGCAGCCAACAATTTTTTCTTTCAGTGTAAATATAGATTAAAAATAAATTTTTCATTTTATCATTAAAATAATTATAAAGGTTGTTCAAACTAATTGTTAGCATATCAATTTTTACAACATTTCTCATCATGCATGAGTTCTCTATATTATATTTTCATATATTTTAACGGGCCATCAAAATAATTTTTAAATTTGTACTTATCTAAATTTATAAATATTTCAACAAAATCATTCTTTTTATGTAATTCTAATCATTTAGCGGATTAAATTTTCTTTCTGTTATAAAATAGTAGAACATGTTAATTAAAATTGTGAACATGAATTAAGAATTAACGAATATCTAAAAACTTTTGTGTAAGGAAAAAGTTAAGATAAAAGTTAAAGAAAAGAAATTGTTTGAATAAAAAATTGTTGTAAGGTAAAATCTTCTTATTATTCAAATGAGCCATCGAGAGATCAAAGATTTTAGCGTTTACATTATTTCAATCTGTTAATTTAAAATTAAAATATTTATATACAAAGTATTACACATAATAAGAAATATTATTAGTTGCTGCAATTAGATTCTATCGGATAAATAAATTATCAGAGGCTAATCGTGAGAGAAAACTAAAGTCATAAAGTATTCCTATAATACTATTCATGAAGAATTTAATTTATGAAGAACTTTTCTCTTCCTCTCCATCTATTACACTCGCGGATATTACGCAACGAAAGATAGCCTTTTCTCAGCCATCTTTGCATCGGTAGCAAACTTAATCAATCATTGACAAGAACTGGTCGACCACGATCTAGTTATAATTAAGAAAATACCATTTATCCACATTTCGCCGTGACGATCCATTCATACAAACTCAAGATGACGTTCACGCAATATGCAAAAGAACATCGAGTAATCACTCATAAATTAAATCTCTCTATGACATCGAAATATTACGCACATCGAAATTATTATTATGTTTTTTACAATAATTTCGACAATTTAATGCATTCACGTGTGCGTTTATAAATGCACCGTGTAAATTGCAGCAATTGCCGTGAAGAATTTTATTGCTCACGTGCGAATCACGTCGGCGCTTTGATTAAAATGTTGGACGTGTATGAAGCTCATGATGGTGCTAATAATATTACATGGATGCGCTGAATTACTTGGATTTGCTTGATGAAGCATGTCCATCTCAAGTTTATGAAAATTTCCTGATTTCGAATACTTTTGTTAAAAAATATAGAATTAGAGATTGCGAAACATAGAATTTCTAAGACATTGATATAATTAAATTTAATTTATCTCTCTTGACCTAATTAACTGTATATTTTTGCTTTTGTTAATATTTTTATAAATTCAAGAATAATAATTTTATTTATATGTCGTAATTTTACGCGTGTGTATACGTATATATATTTTTAATGAGTCCCAAAATTATCCATCATATAATTGTTATAATTTTACATGTAATTCCTTTACAGTATATTTAATCGTTTAAATTACTTTTACATTTAAATTACTTTTACATTTGCTGTATATTATAGCAACTTTTAATATGCACTAATTTAGAATAATGCAAGTGAATTCGGTATAAATTTAAAGTATCTTATTCGCGAGTGCTTGACGCAAGAAGTCATCAGCAGCAGTTAAATTTATTCGGGCAACTATTTGAAGTGGAGGTACCGTGAAATCCGATTTATCTTGAGCCTCTCAGCGATGCGAATATTAAAAAAGCGTTGTTTGCGGGGACACTTTCGCCACCGGAAATTGACGCCACTAATTACTCGTCTCGTTCTGCTGTTATTGCAAATTACTGATTTTCTCTCGGAGGTCGCGTCGTTTTGTGTATCATATCTTTTTGAATCATCTGATCATTAATTTCGCGACAAGTGAGGCAGAAAATAAATTCACGGGCGATTTTTCGCAGATGAAGCGATTTGTAACACCGAATAAGCTCGCTCTATCACGACCACCGGTCTTTGTCGTGCCAATTTCTCGTGGCCTTTGCGTCCTTTTAATGCCATTGAGAATGGCAGTCACAATGAACGAGCATGTGTGTGTTTAAGAACATCATTTTATAAAGTGGATATTGTCGGCCTGTCGATCTTTCAAAAGATTTCACATATTGCTGACTATGGATAATGACAACGAAATTACGGAGGACATCAAGCTTCGACAGCTTTATATGGCAGACATGTAATAATACATAAACTAAGCATTGCAATCAACGTTTCGTCTCTTCTAAGTTGTTAGTAAAGAAAATCCAATCCTATGCGAGTTAATAGCAATTAAAGTTTTCATCCATTCAGTTTTTATAGTAAAGAGAATTGTTGAGAAGACAAAGTTGCACATTGTAACCAGAGAAACGTGATTTCATTGGCGTCATCTAAATGATCAGCAAGAGCCCTCGAATATTATCATGCTATATTGCGTAATATTAAATTATGTTGTATAATTATATAACGTACGTTATATAATGCAATGACAATTATCTCTCGCTTTTCGAAATGCCACAGAAAGCTGACTCAAGTCACTGATTCAAGAGAACGAGCTTGCTTATTCGCAAGAAATGTCGTGACAATACTACAAGGATGCGGCATCGATCATTTAAGCGCAAATATGAATAATGAGATAGAATCAAACTCTTTCGCCATAATAAATCAAGCGGAGAGGTCATGTAAGACTCGTGTTATCCTTATGGAAGATTCGAGTTTCTTGGGCTCAATTGCCGAGTCGTGACATCGATGATCATTCACGGTCAATCGTGAATTAAGAGATACCTTGCTTAATACGATCATAGAGCGCGAGTTCAATTTTCAGCGTGGCCTCAAAAATACAAGATCGTGGAGATGTTCTATCCCGAACGACCTTTCACGCCACGCCGATTACGAAATCAAAATCGAGCGATATTTAGTGATCAGTTACAACGCTTCACAAGAATGAATCAAAGAGATGGCTTATAACTCATTATCTAAATGAAAAACAATGAGATTTTCCTTTAATAATGAAACTTAACTGAATTTCATTCTTTTAGAATTATAATATGTTATAGTTTGCACAGAAAGAAGTTTTATTGAAGATATCTAAATTTAGCTAGATAGAAAAATATTTTTCTAAAAATATTTTTTTTTTAATCAAAACAATTATATAACATTTTAAACATTGATGAGAATGCTGTAAAAAGTTTTTTTAACATTCTAGTAACCAGTTTAAGCGTCTTATATAATTATTCTTGGTCCAAATAAAATTATTTTCACATTTTTATGGTTATATTTTAGGTTTCTCTCTTTAAGTAAAACTATTCTTTCCAAGTGTAAATATACACCGTTAGAAAATTGATGTTAACACCAATTTTCCAACAATGTACACATGTATTTGTGACACGATAAATATATTTGCTGGATTGTTTAAATCAATCCAATAAATATCCAAGATTTCTATCTCTTGAGAAAGCGGAAAGCAATAAACGTGAATGCTATATACAAGGCAATATTCAGAATTACAAATTCTGGACAGAACTGGTAAATTACAGTCTACAATAAATGAAGGCCAGTCTGGTGTTAGAGAATTTTAAATTTTAAATTGTATATATATTTTAATCGAATCACGAAATTCTTTCAATGACTTCACAATCTGTAATTCTATGATATTCGTTCCAGCACAATTACGCAATTGTTGCAAGCGATTTATACATAGATTCTGTCTTTCGTGTACAGGTCTCGTGACGACGGTTTTGTGCATCGTTCAGCGGAGTCTTGAACATGGAGTTTCGCGGAGCTTCCTGTCACGCAGAGCGATCGATGGAACTAGAGGAAGGTACGTTCTTATTAAGTGGCTTCTTTCGCATAAATTCGATTATATGACTTAATTCAATCATCGCCTTTGCAGAAAATACTTCGATCCGAACGAGGACGGTGCATTCGATAGCTATGGATCCGCGGGCGGTCAGTATGAGCCATTCGATCATATAACGGGTGAGTTAAGTAATTAATGTTCTAAACTTTAGTAATTTAAAGAATCATAAATTTTTAATCTCTAAAGAAATTTTTCTCTAAAGAAACCAATTTTTTAAGATATTTCTTAGATATATTTCTTTCCTGTTCTTGTATTTCTTATAATCTCGTAACTTCCAAAAGCGCAATTTCTATGACTTGCATTTTCATTATTAAATGCCTTTCTTTTGTGTCTGCCTTTTAATAAACGGTTTCATACTAAAGTTTTGACTTGAAGGTGGGTTATTCATTTTTGCATTAATTATATTTTCCTTACATAATTATTAAAAAATCTCTTAAGAGAGAGAGAAAGAGAGAGAGAGAGAGAGAGAGAGAGAGAGAGAGAGAGAGAGAGAGAGAGAGAGAGAG
>NW_012130097.1:316999-328308 GCF_000143395.1 Atta cephalotes
ACTACTCTCTCTCTCTCTCTCTCTCTCTCTCTCTCTCTCTCTCTATTTCTCGGGGATATTTTTCTTTGTTGGACTTTTTATGTATAATTTCTTCATAAATTTATATACTTTAAAAAAATATAAATGTTGTATACATCTCCCCAATCATATTTGTTGAATGTATTATTGATTTATTTACAAGAAAATTAAAAAATAAAAAAAATTCGTCTCAAAAAAATTGTATAAATTATACAGCTCCATTAACGATTACATATTGGAAAAACCATTACTTCTAGAGAGCTCATCAATTTGAAAATTCCTAAATGGCATGCTTGATTTGCCGTAGGGTAATGAATCTGCTACCTCTCACTCTTTCTTTCTCTTTCAGACCTATCTGACATCAGAAAAAATGTGCCGGGTGAGCCAGGGATCGATTATCCCGCCTACATGACATTACCTCAGACAGGATTCACGTGTGAAGGACGTTCACGTGGTAAATATACATGAATAAATTATGTAGTCGATTGGTCATATACCATTTCACTTATTTTTATGCGTTATGACATATTGATAGCTTTGTTAAATGCAACGTTTCTATTCTGCGTGCATGAAATCATCGTCCCTCTCTTTATTTTATGCAAAATTTGACATTACGCAATATATATATACGCTCAATATATTTTTAAATTTTGAATAAATTCTAGTAAAAATTTTGTATTTTATCTTTTACCGCATTCATATTTATATCGAAAACTTTCAATTGTATTATAATATATTCTACACATACAGTATTCTTTATTTTGATAAAATCATTATTGAATCACGAATTAAGTTTTTAATTAAGAAAATGAAATAATTTCATGTATGAAAGCAAAAGACTCAATTTTATTCGTGCGATTTTTTACTATGTTCTAAAATTTACTGCTAATACTGAAAATTTTTAGTTTATATTATGTGCGCTATAGATTTTTAGTAAAAATTGATAGTAAATTTTGGAACGTAACCTTTATAATCATTTTTACTATTGCAATTTGCAAATTTCATGGCAACTTATATAAGTCATATTATTATATAAGTAGATGTATGTATACTTTCATATATCGTAATGTAACTGAGTAATTGAAATCCTGTAAAATCACTAATGTATATAATTTTATTCTGTCTGGCAGTGATCTAGTTTAAAATAAAATTTCTAAGGTAAAAAATCACTTTCTACTTCCATTCTATTATTGGTTTCTTGTTAAATTGAATAGATGCACCAAGGAACTATCATTTGATTATAAGTAAGAGCACGCGTTGTACATATATTTTTATTTAATTTTCCGTGATATTGCGTTATCTCAACTACTTATTTCTTGATCACAGATATTAGATAATCCACCGAGAGAAAGATGAAGTGCAAGAAAAAGAACATCGTAACAAGATGACGTACAGTTGTTACATAAATGAAATATACATAATTATATCATATATAACGAAAATTTCTAATCCTCATGAACATCCATTTATAAAATCGCTCGATCATAATCCAATTACCACCCAATCGACACAAACTAAAAATAATATAACGTTTAATATTATAATTTCGCACTCAATAAAATAATGTAATATACATAACACATGTTGCATAACATAGGTACATCGTTGAGTGCGAAATCATAACATATATGTTTTGTTACTTTTAATTAACTTTGTCAAATACATATGCTCATTATTCATTTCTGAATTATTTTAATATTAAAAAGAGATATTGAATATTCGTTTCATTTATGTTTTATGCGCGCGTACAAAGAAATTTAATTTTGCTTCTAAAATTGTTTTAAGTAAATTTTATAATTACATTTTATAGTTATCCTGCAAAAATAATTTTCTCTAGTATATATTTTCTATTAAAAATACGAGTTTCATATAAAATGTTACGGGAATAATATTGATACAAATTTCATCGCGAGACTTATAATCTTCCATTTTGGTATTTTTGAAAATATTATGATTCTTCACATAATCTTTTTTTTTAATAGAATATTATATTATTCTTAGATAAATTATAAGAAATGTACATAAAAATAATCGTAATTCGAAAATTATAAGAAATGTACATAAAAATTGTAATTCGAAAATTCGCTTGTACGATTATTCAACGATTATTCAACAGGTTACTACGCCGACGAAGCGGCCGGTTGTCAAGTCTTTCACGTGTGCCATGACGTATTGGTGTCCTCCTTCTTGTGTCCGATCGGCTCAACTTTTAGCCAAAAGTTGCTGACCTGCGATTGGTGGACCAAGGTCGACTGCTCCTCCACTAAACGATACCTCGAAGTGAATCGCAATAACTATCAGATCGACGACGACGAGATGATTCGAAACGCTTATGCGATGATCAGTCTGCAAGTTTCTGCGGAGGATGTCACCAAGGATGGCCTGGTGGATCCTGACAGCGGCGCCAGGATCGACTATTCCACGCTCGGTAGTAGACCTGTGATGGGCTACACGCCCGGATTCCGTAGGATCACAGATTATGCGCCCGTTGAGGCGACCGGAAATGACCTGCCGAGTGGTTTCGAGGATTATCCTCAACAAGACGCGCGGCAGATTTTCAATTATGATCTTCATTATCAACAGAAGAAAATGAATGATCCGTATCAAAGCAAGCTCCACCTCGAAAACAAGGGACAATCGCCTTATCACGCATCAGCGATCATTCAGCACGATTATCAAGATAGATCTGGTGGTAATAAATTTCAAAACGACTATCATGGACCTGACGGATTTACCAATCAATTACAGACGTCGTACGCGCCTACTGTTCCTACTGTTACCACTACCACCAGAAGATTCTATTCGCCTACGGTTCCAACGACCTATCGATCTTCTACATTGGCCTATAGTAAGCTAGATCTGATGGTGGATAGCTCCGATCATCTTTATGCGCAGAGCAAAACCCCGGTGACCCCTCCTACGATTACTCATCAGAATGACGACATGAGAAAGATTGATTTAAGAGAGAGTGAAACGGGACACGACCTAAAGAAATCGAAGAATGCTTCGTCATCGATAACCGACGATCCAAAAGGCGACAATGTTCATTTCAAGAATGATGAAGTCCATCTCGAAGAGACGTCAGAGGCGAATTTCAGGATTGACGTACCTGATGCCATTGATGAAGATGAAGTATTCAGACAGCAGAATGACAAGCCAATAATTCAGTATAATAGCGAGGAGAACTTAGAAGATAGTTTGGAAACAAAAGATAGTATAGGAATTGCTCGAGCGTTGAATAATCCACTTCGCAAGATTATACAAAATCAAAATCCTATATACCAGGTGTCAAAAGATAAATGGAAAGATTCGACCACTCCTATTCCATTGCATACAGTTTTAAATCATTCTTCGAAATCTTATGAGAAAGTGGATGATGTGAACTTATCAGACAACTTGAAAAAATCGAATATCTTCAACGAAACGAGCGATGATAGATCGACAGAAGATTACGAGGATACCTTAAGCTTGTCGACGAGAAGTTTTGTTCACGGGATGATTCCACTGTTGAAAAATTGGAAACAGAAAGACGTTGACGCTGTACAAGTGATGACTACATCGATAACTGCGATATCTGCAATAAATTCGACTGAGAGAAACATTGATGAGATTCATGGCGGAATTATTCAGTCTTCATCTAATGACAATCGCACAGCTGAGGACCAGAACTTGTCGCCGACTAGATCAAATTCCAGTTTCAATCACGAGTCCGTTCCCAGAATAAATCTTAACTTCGAGGTTCCTGAACCAGCGCAGTTTATAAAGCCTCCACTGGAACAAAGGAGTTTTCTTATCAACGTCCCTGAAGAAACACGCTACACGATGATCGATGAGAATTTTAAGATTTCCTGGAGTCCTGAGACGATCACAGAAACCCCACGATTTTCCAGCACATTTGCTGGAAACAACGAGGATCAATCGCCGATATACGAGGAGCTGATTGATTATACAGATGAAAGCTTTTTAGAGACTCCTAGTTCAGGGATTCATTCGACTGCTCAAGTAATTACTGAAATATCTACACCTATTCCATGGCTCGTTTCTACATGGCATGATCGATCGACAATTGTCGACATTCCTGTGACTGATATAGTTCCGCCGATTATCGACTACAGTGATGAATTCGGTGGCTTTGCCCTGCCAAATGAAAATTATACAGAACAATTGGATTACACAAAACCCGTAGACTCACAAAGAACGGAGAGTTCTTTGACAACTTCAAAGAAGAACGACAGTGAAGCGAATATCCTGACCCAGTACAACACGGGATTTCAATTCACTGTTAGAGATGCTATCAAGATTCAAAAGGAAATAAATGAAAATTTCAGATGTTCTTCAATCTCTGACAAGCAAGGAGGCCGCTGTGAAACGAGTTCTAGCACTCCTAAAATTGCAGTTTCTACGCCAAGTGTAAACGAAAGAATAATTTCGATTGGTACAAAAGCGACTACGAAGATTTCGGATCAATTAATTTTTTCGGATAATTCGAAGAATCTAAAATTGCCTGAAAGCACGAAGAGTTTAAAATTGTCCGAAGAATCAGTGACATCTATTCCCGACAAATATTTGACATTTACCACAAAATCGATTAATAGTGATATTAATATAGATAGTACAACTTTGAAGACGATTACGCCGAGAGCTATATTAGAAATTAAAAATCCGGAAAAGAAGATAGAAAAGACAGTGGAAACGACAGTGAGTAATCTGTCATCCTCGATCTATTCAGAATCTCTAAAACAAATCGAAGAGATGATTGATAAACAGGATCCATATAAAGTATCTCCATATGAAGTAGCATATACAAAAAAAGACGACGATCTAGAGACGACTTCTGACGATTTTATTAGTCGATTGATCGCTCAGCGATCGGATTCCCTTTTGAAGGATGAATTGAATGATTTCGAAATTATCAAATCTGACGAGCCATCAGAAACAGAAATTAGTAGCATTTTGCATACGTCGAAATTTCCTGATACTAGTCACGCCTCTCCAAATAACGCAAGCAATGATAGTTTTTACGTTACTGAAAACGATACAACTAGTGAATTTGAACAATCGGATTCGAATATGAGTATGGTGAATCTTCTCCAATTGATGGCGGAATTGTTGAAATTAGATCGATTGCCGCGGCCATTTTCGACGAAAGATTTAAGTAGTATAAAAGATTCATTTAATCTGGACCTTGATGAATCATCGTACGACACAACAAATCCACCATTGAATTATCCACAAATTGGAACGACGTACAAGAATACGAGTCCTAAAGCATCAACGTTGAAGACACCCGCTGAATCATTGAATTTACATTTTAATAAACCATTCTTAGTCACAGGGAGCCCATTGGATTATTCACGAACCAGAACGCCGTTCGAAAATGCAAATTCTAAGACATCTTTCTTGGATGAAACTTCGGAAACACCTATTAATGTTGATTTAAAGCCGCCGAATGTTTTTTCAAAAGTTAGTTTTAACAATGTCACGGAACAGAAGACAGGTCAATCGAAATCAGAAAACAAGATCGCTCGACCACTTCAGAAGGAGAAAATTTTAGAACAATTGACGGAAAACTTTGGAAAGCCTCTTTATCACGGTGATTTGATCTATAGACCACTCGTCTTCGATCTGCCGCAAGTGCAGAGAAGTTTGAATTTCGAGACCGGTTTGCCGATAGAAGAGAGTGAGTATGAAACGAAAACGGAAAGTCCAGGGTCTACTACAAGACCGACGACAACAATGATCGCAACGACTACAACGACCGAATCCGTAAAAACCACCATCGAAACTGAGTTTGTTCCTTCTCTGGGATTCTCTTTAGATACCAAGGAAGGTCGCGAGGAGTACGTTCAAGCAGTACTCGGAGGATTGATCGACGAGCACACCGGTGAAAGTGACGGAAACGAATCCAGCATTGTGCAAAACAAAGCTTTAAAAAATGAAACTTTGGACTCCGAATAATGAAAATTCAAAAGATGTTTAAGAGATCTCTGAAGAAACAAAATATATTAAGAACTTTTAGAGATCTCTGAAATATCTTTGATGATTAATTTCTTCAATGTCAATCAACTATAATTGATCCTTGATTTTCTTCGAGAATTACGATTAATGTTTATTTCTATCTTATAGATAAATTGAATTCAATTTTGCTTTAATTTACTCTTTGGTCGGTATTGATAGTCCATTCTTATTTCAAAATCATCAATGTTTTAAGATGAAACTTGACTCTGTGATTGACTTATGATATCTTAAAAAAAAAGATGATTTTAAATATAAGAATCGATTATGAATGCCTTTATCTTTTTCTAATTCTTATAATTAGAATTAGAAAAAATAAACGGTATGTTAGTCATTGATGTTTATATTGTTTAAAAATAAATAACGATTTTTTAAAAATATTAATTGATATATGAAAATTGATATATGAAACTTATATGTATATAATTTTATATTACAAAAAGATTAAAAATTTATAGAAAATATTACTTTTACATACTTAAATATCGAATACTTTTTACATACTTAAATATCGAATAAATATAAACATTACGTTGCTTTTCAAATAGTGAGATGTACATTTAAAGTCGTTATATTAATCAAGATTAAAGTTAATTAATACGATAAAAAATGGTGTAGTTATGTTTGGCCCATTATTTCTCCCAAGATGTAACATGAATTTCCAATATAACCCTATATATATATATATAAACCCATACAGAATAGATCTCCAAGGCACGCCTTAAGGCACGCCATGCAGAGAACTTCCAAGTTCTAAGAATATCCCAGAATATTCCTCGGATAAAGTATTCTATGTGGAGATAAGACGTTAGACATTGTGAGAGTTTAGCAAATAAAATAGATTTTATGTTTGCGAAAATGAGCGATAAATAATAATTAAAATAGACTTTCAATCTTTACAATACAAAAGAATTAACGAATTAAAATAAAAATCAGCTCGGATAATCAAGCGTAAGTTTTGTAGATTTTTTTAAACTACAAAACTTGGCGTTTGTTATCCGCGCTAATTCTCATTAGTTCCGTTTTTTGTTGATTATTTTTATATTTTAAATAAATAAATATAACTTAAAAAATATAAGAACGCAATTTGCGAGCATGTTACTCTCTCGAATATTCTTAGTTTATTTTTACATACTTTTGAAAAACTTATTGTTAGATTGGTGTTACATCAATCTAATATCCTTTTTGTATTCATCAATTTGTCTCTTTGCTCTATTATTCGCTTTTATCTGACAGAGGAGGACTCGTCATCATTCCTTCTGCATCATCATTTCTGATAAAAATAAGTCTAGTAATTTCGCAAGACACACATTTTGCATAAAACACAAAGGAAAAATCAATAGATAATTATAGATATTTTCATATTAAATGCATATTCTCGCATTCAAATAAAATTCACAAGTAAATATCATAATCAATTCAATAAATAACAAATAAATGTGATGAAATCTTGTAAATATATATATTATAACCAATTCATTATCTGATTTAATCATTGATTAACATATTTTAAAGCAACAAATCTTATTGTGTAACAAATTATTAATTACAAAAAACTGTATCAATATAATATAATAATTTAAAAATAATCAGATTACAATAGAGACTTGTTTAACAAGTAATAAATAAATAGGTATACCTAACCATATAAGCAATAATATCCTTTTTGATGAGTGAATTGCAAAGTGCGATCATATGGCGTTACCTTATACAGGATATCATTAAATTACGGCATCACCCATCCTGAACAGGTAGAGCAGATTAAATTGAGCCGAAAAGTCCTTTATCATTTTGTGATTTTAGCAATGATTAACGAGATATTAATTACTAAAAATCGTTGAATATTAGTTTCAATAATTTTTTATTCAAATACTATCAACTTTACAAAAATCATTAATTTTCTTCTCATAGAACTATAAGAATTTTTTCAGAATTTTTTATCAACTTTTTAGAATTGCATTTTCTTATTTTTATCACCATGACAAAATACGGTATTAAAAAAATTTTGAAAAAATTTTCAGAACTTTATAAGAAGAAAATAAACAATTTTTATCTCTTGCTGTTTTTCTGTAAAGTTGATAGTATTTGAATAAAAAATTATTGAAAACTAATATTTAACGATTTTTAATAATTAATATTTCGTTAACCATTGTAAATATCGCAAAATGGTAGAGGAGTTTCCGACTCAATTTAGTCCACTCTACCTGCTCAGGATTAGAAATGCCAACAAAGGCGTAATTTAATGACACCCTGTATATTTTTCACAAACTAATTTATGTTTAAGTTAATTAAAATATGTTAGTATACTATATGCATACAGTAATTGGTAATATCTATATAAATAATTGCTAATATTTATGATAATTAATAATATTTATGTATCTAATAATAATATTTATATATCTAGTAATTAGTCTGCAGCATAGCCCATTCATTTCAAAGCAATGGATTTGTGAGATAATTATTTCGGTGATATTCTCAATATTTGATCTTTAGATAAATTATAATTATAAAAATAAAAGTAAAACATTCAAATATTAATTACTTCATTAGAATAAATAGTATAAAATCTAACCATAATATACGGTATTTACTATTTTAAAAAATTTTAATCTTTATTTTATTAATGATGATAATCAACAAAAAAAGATTATCACGTATAATTTTTCTTCACAAATCCATTACTTTAAAATTAAAAAATAATTTATGACTCACAAGTCTGATGCGCAGCACAGCGGACTTGAAATATTAATCTGTAAAATATAAATATATCCAAATATTAAAAAGCAATCCCCAAAAATATCCCAAAAAATAAGTACTATATATGTTAAATATTTTATTTATTCTCTTTTCAAATAAAATAATAAAAAGAATTATATTAATTTGAAAAAGTTATTTAGATATTAATTTTTACAAAATTAGATAAATAAATCTAATCGCTTAATTTATTTATTTATTTAAATAACATTGTTTATATATGTTATTTAAATAATTGTAAATCCTGTCTTCCACAATTTCAAATATTTAAATATTTAAATACATTAAATATTATTTAAAAATATTAAAATATATTCTAGCAAATGTTCTAATTTCTCAAAATAAAATAAAATAAAAAATAATACATAAATTTTTTTCATGTAAATACATAAATTATAACTATTGGGTTGTCCGGAAAGTTCATGCTGATGTTGAAGGAAAATTGAAACGCAGAAGATTTAAATTTTAGTATACATTTATAAAATTATATAGGTTAGTCGGCATGAACTTCTCGGACAACCCAATAGATCTCATACTATTATAATTTCGTTGAGCTCAATCTTTCTAACGCTACAGACACGTGAGAATTAAGATTTTACATCGCACATTGCAATTTATTTCTTCGAAAATAAGAATCATTATTGCGTTCTTACGGTATTCGAATCCGAGCTCAAAAATTAGAACGATCTAACCCTCAATTACAAGACACTCACCCACGGTTGCTCCGCCGTTGCCTGATGCCATCCCGAGCCTCCTCCTCCTCTCTCTTTCTCTCTTTTTTTTCTCTTCGTTGTTGCTCCAAATTCTTAGTATTAATCTGCACACACATACACACACAAATACACTAGCACTGTACACATCGGCACATGCGACGCAACTTCGTTTCGCGAAGCAAGAATAGCTGATATCGTTCACATATCGCTATTGTATGATACTCATAACGACATACACAACATTCCCGTTGATCGCGTAGAACTGCTGATCACAAAAAGCGCCTCCTTAAATCGTAATGGAGGAATAACACGCAGAAATCTCACTCGTGCGAACTATCCGCGACACAACCCCGTTTCGCGAAGCAAGGATAGCCGATATCGTTCATATACCGCACGATACTCATAACGATGTAAACAATATTCCCGTTAATTGCGTAGAATTGTTAATCGCAAAGAGCATCTCCTTAAATCCATAATGGAGGAATAACACGCGGAAATCTCGCTCGTGCGAATCCGCGACGCGCCCGTAACGACTCTAGTACGCAATAGTGCAACGGACAAATTTGAAATGGCGGAGATTCGTTGATTGCGCAGCCAACTTCACGCGACAAGCGCGGCTACCGTTCGCGTCGCGGTGATGCTACACCTGTTGCTACCCCACACGTACTTTCGTCCACTTTCCGCACTTTGAATAATCATCGAAAATTCACGACGATTATATCGTCACATGTCGCGACATTAGCAAACACGTAGATTCAAATTCGAAGGAAAATTGAAGGGTATGTTAAAATGTCGCCAAAATATCACTTCGCAAAGTACGACGTTCAGGCGATCAATTGTGTATCTTGAAATGATATAAAGATTGCTTTTATTTAATAACACAATCGATACAAGAACCGTTGTATCTTCGTTATTCTTTGAATATCAGAGATAGAACGACGTTTAATACCGATTGTATCTCCTAAAAGGAAAGCACCCACAAATTACAAAAGTGAGCAAATGAATATTTAAAAGTTTATTGGTCAATAAGTATGCCCATTTCTGTAATTTTTATCTCATTTCAAAATATACAATCGGTCCCCTACGCGATATAACTGCTCACGTCTCATTGCTTGCATAAAATATATCTGATTTCTATTATACCTGAGTTTCGATCGAAGAAATCTCGTTTGTACGCGTCTTGCAAAATCCGACATCAGAATCGTGTCATACAATTGACGAGACTGGAAAACAACGGCGATTATGACGCTATTACGAATGGAAAAGCATTCCGGCACCGTCCGATGCGCAGTCGATCTGCTCCGTGTCTGCGACGACATTTTACTAATGACTTTGAAACGTGACGTAACCTCGGTCACCTTCGTGTCGCTCACCCCCACTGCGCAAGTCAGTTTAACTGCTTAATTCGGCCGTAAATTCGGACTGTTCAAAAATGTGTAATCGAGATTTAACATCGTATTCACGATGATTTTTGCGAAGCAAGAATTATTAATCGAGGTATTGATTTGTCGCAGATTTTTTCAGTTTTCGTTACATGAATCGAACGATCCGATGATTCATATATTACTTTATGTTGATAAGCGAGTCATGTTTACATCGATTTGAAAAAGCAACGTCCGAATCATGATAAGAGAGAGAGAGAGAGAGAGAGAGAGAGAGAGAGAGAGAGAGAGAGAGAGAGTAAAGTAAAGTAAGTAAGTAAGTAAGTTAATTTAATTTAAATTTAAGTTAAGTTAAAGTTAAAGTTAAACTTAAGTTAAGTTAGTAGGTAGTAGTAGTAGTTACGTTACTTAACTTAACTAATAA
>NW_012130097.1:328621-335741 GCF_000143395.1 Atta cephalotes
AGAGAGAGAGAGAGAATTAAAAAGATTACAGAGATTATTATTTATATTAGAGAAACTATTTAGAATGTGGATGTCGGAATTATTCCGTTTTCCCTTAAAAAAATACAATAGAAATCTAAGGAGTAATCGAATAATTTCGATCGGAATTCATTCCGAATAATTTTATAATATATACTCTTCAAATATTTAAATAGTAAAGACTTTTTTGATATTATTGTGTATATATTTATTTACAATAAAATTAATTACAATACTAAACGCGTTACATAATTTGTGTGTATAAAATGTTACAAAAAAGTTAATTTCAGGGGAACTGAAAATTAAATAAAATTTAAAATTAATTAAAAATTTTATTTAATTTTAATTCCTCTTTTTCAATTATCAAGTATGTACATATGATGTTTAATATATATCCCTACCTACATGTCATACAGTGTATTAGTTAAATATATTATGTAACATCTTTTAATTTCATTATATCTATTTTTTTATTTTTAAAATAAAACTTAATTGCCCTAAATTTAAGTGTCATTATTTTTTTATTTTTAAAATAAAACTTAATTGCCCTAAATTTAAGTGTCATTTTATTTATAATAATTTCATTTTTTAATTCAAAATGATTGTGTTTATTCTCTATCTATTCATATTTATTGTCCCTATCTATCCATTCTTGTCCTACCTACCCGTATTTTCATTTATTCGTGCTTATTCGCGTATCCTATCTCCACTCGTGTATTCCTTATACCTAAATTATTTCATTAATGTGTAACAACACGGCGAATATATAAAACGTACAATAATGGGTGTGTTCAGCAGAGAAAGTAGCTTTGCAAATGTTGTAAAATTTTTCGATATTGATTCCTTATAGATTTAAATGTATAAACTATACATCAATCATATTGCAGAATTTTACAACAGTTGCTTTCTCTGCTGAACGCAGCAGCTAATGCCTAATCATATCCTATCGCGTTCTAATAAATTCAGCGGAATAACCGCGATCATATTAAATAACAATAAACAATAATAATTAAAAGAGATTTTTAATCTTTAAAATACAAAAGAATTAACAAATAACGGAGCTAATGAAAGTCAGCGCGGATAATCAAGCACAAGTTTTGTAGATTTTTTAATTTACAAAACTTGCGCTTGATTATAGGCACTGGCTCTCATTAGCCCTGTTGTTTATTGGTTATTTTTATATTTTAAATAAACAATAATTTTAAAAAATATAAGAACTCGCAATTTGCGAGCAAGTTACCCTCCCGAATTTAGTTTGTCTTTATATAACCATTTAAAAGCAAATTGGTACACATAACTTACTTCGTACAGATCCTCTTCTTTCTTCTGGCCAAATTAAACTCACTCTTCATTGCTGGCTTTATGTGCCAGAAATATACAATAAGGAGAAATACTCCTTTTTGCTGACTAACATCGCCGGCAATAAGCATAAGATTTTACGCTTTTATACGATGCGCGAAACACGAAGGTGCCATCATATTAATTAAATATTAACATGAACAATTATTAGTAATAATAGTAATTTCATTAAGATACGAATAATTTTCATGTTTATTCTCTATTCGCATTTATTCGAAATAAAAAATATAAATATTCGACTAAAATAAATCTACATTTAAAAAAATCGTTATGTCAACAACGTTTAGATTTCAAAAGTTATAAATATTCTCAAATATTATAAAATTAGATTAAATTTCTTAATAAAAACTTTATAATATAAATAACAAAACTTTAATTAAAAAATAAATTGAAAATTACTAAATCATCCGATAAAATTCAAGGCCCATGCACATATTTTTAATGATTCGAACGATTCTTTGCTGAATCTCATCTCAAAGCGTGCGGAGATGAAAAATTCAGATGAATGATGCAAGATCCAAAAGGGATAATTTTTCCATACACGCATACAGAACAATACGCAAGTAATAATTACTCTATGCAAGTAACAATAACTTATTTCAAAAGTTCATATATCAACAAATCGATTGTAATTTCAGAAGCATTAAATTAATTCAAAATATATCTTGAATCCTAGCAAATTTATTTTAATCATGTTTTTTAAATTAAAACAAATTGAATATGCTCATTGAAAAGTGGGTTTCTTCGATTAATTTTATAATATTTTTCAAAAGAAAAAAAATTCTTGTTTTGACACAATAATGAGTTTTTCTAAAATTTTGTAGTAAGTGTATTTTAAGAGTATTATCAAGAAAATATTCTTTGTTAAAAGTAAACCGTTACTTAAGAGAAAGAAAACAAAATTGAATAATCACGTTTCTTAGCAATAGATTGATATTTTTCTGCAGGCATTGATAAACATATCTTTGAATTTTATGAATTATTAGAATCATTTTTGTATAATTTATTATTTCAAAATTAAGTATTTTAAGTGACGCAAAATTTTAAACGCGATTTTCAAATAATTATATAAAATAAAATTCTTCTATTTTTTGACAAAATATTGGATCTTACATCATATTACATCATATTACTACTTTAACTGGAATAAAATCCAGTTATGTATGGATAAGTTATAAAAGTTTAGGTTAAAGTCGGTATACTGAGATAAATAACAAAAATTAATCGTAAAATATCTTTTAGAAAAAAGCGAGATCAAAAAATTGTATAGCATATGCGTTATATATTATAATATTTTGATTTCTTTAGTAACATGAAACACAAAGTATGAAATAATTAAAAGAATCTTAGAAAACAATATGTATTCAACACATATGTATATTTACATTGCTTTTCTGTATACCAACTTATATATAAAATTTAATCCTGAACGAATATTTGAATATAGGATAGATAGGAAAAATAATAATACTACTGGTAAAAAATTTTTCATACATTAATACACTGAGAAAAAATATATTCTAAATTTCAATAAATATTCATTTGAATAGTACCAACTATGTATTTATTAAATATAAAAATATATTTATTTGGTACAAAAAACATTAGTTTTGATTCAACATTTACTTCTTTTTATTAAGTAAATACTTATTTATTGTAAGTAAATGTTTAATTAGAAATATTCAAATAGATATTTATTTAAATTTAGGCCATTTTTTCTCAGTGTATGTATAAATATGTATAAATATGTATGTGTAAACATACATAAATATTCATAAACACGTATAATCATGAAATATGTCCATATATATTCAACATTCACTTCTTTTTATTAAGTAAATACTTATTTATTGTAAGTAAATGTTTAATTGGAAATATTCAAATAAATATTTATTTAAATTTAGGCCATTTTTTTTCTCAGTGTATGTATAAATATGTATAAATATGTATGTATGTGTAAACATACATAAATATTCATAAACACGTATAATCATGAAATATGTCCATATATAATCAAATATGTTCATACATTTCTATTTCTTTTGTAAAATTACTTTTCAGTGTAATAAAAACAACAATAATAATGTGAAAACATAAAAAATAATTAAAGGGATAATTTTCGTATTGTATGTTTTAGAAAAAAATAAGTTTGGAAAAATATAAAAAAATTGATCATAACAATTATGCATAATTTTATATATAATACTAATATATTATACATAAGTAATTTTTTATATTTCTTCATCAAACTTGATTTTCTCTAAAATAAATAGTGTAAAAAGTAGCCTTTTAATTATTTTTAATGTTTTCACATTACTATTATTATATCTATTACATTAAAAAATAATTTTACAAAAAAAAGGATGTATGAACATTTCATATAAAATTATATATAAATATTTATGTTTGTTTATACATATTCATCTATGAAAAATTTTTTTACTGAAACAAACATTTCTATATTACGATATCAATAAATAATTCCAATTGTGACAACTCTAATTACTTTCTATGAAGAGCAGACTTTCAAAATGCGTAATTTTTAGAAAACGATAAAGAAAGAAATACACAAGAAAATTACGCATTTTAGAAAAAATAACAATATGCCAATCAGTAGGATGTGAAATATTAAACAAAATTGCTAAACAATAAAAAATGTTAAACAAATGCTTTTTGTTCGTCTCTAGTAGTAAAAAACATATGCACTTTAAAATGTCTATGTTTTTTCAGCATATAAATTAAAAATGCTGAAAAAATGCTTTCTGAATATTTCAGAGTAGCTTATAATATGAGTCTTTCAACATTAGAATACTATGCCATATCTATCTAAAAAAAAATGAAACATTAGATAAAATGCATTTTGAAATTCTGCTCTTCATGTATTTTTTATATTTTTTTTAATTTCCTTTATTTCACATATTTAAAAAATATTTTATTATCTTTTATTTTTATTTTCAAATGTATCAAGAGGTTGCATTTTAGTGTAAAGAAAAAAATACAAACATTTAAAAAACCACATCAAATAATCGATTTATCATTGTTTTGAGATTGCATTACTCACTTTGTATTGGGTTGTCCGAAAAGTTCGTGCCGACTAACCTATATAATTTAATAAATGTATACTAAAATTTAAATCTTTTGCGTTTCAATTTTCCTTCGATATTGGCACGAACTTCCCGGACAACCCAATACAAAGAAGAACACCAGGTGATGGAATCGGGGATTTTGACGTGCTTTTTACAGGTTGTTCTTCAACAAAAAAAATATGTGTCCAACCATTTCAGACATCGGCCTATAATTTTGAAGAACTCTATTTTTTAAATAATTATTATAGTAATTTGAAAAACGTACTGTACAAATGAAAATATCAGTATAAACTTCTTTATAAACTTTATTTCAATTTAATGTTATTAATTTTAATTAATTTTTGATCGTAATTAAATTTCATGAAATTACATATTAATTAGTATTATTAGATATTAATATTATAGATAATAATTAAACATTTATGGAATATTTATTATTATCATCATTATCGTCGTCGTTGTTGTTATTCACATGAATGCATAAATAAGATAATGAAAAACTGTGACAGTTTTTGAAATTAGAAATTGGAAATTATGATTACAAACAAGTAAGTAAGATTACATATGTAATCTTCTTTTGATTAACATTAATCAATTTATTAATAATACTAGAAAACTAATCATGTTTTGTAGACGCACATTGATTTATTAATAATAATAAATAGAAAACTAATCATGTTTTGTAGACGTACATACATTGTAGACATGATATAAATCATAAAAACAAGAAAAACATAAATATTTATTGCATTGTAAACATCTTACGAATGAATTTTAGAATGAATTTCATTTTAAAATAAAAAATTTGATTCTCATCAAAATTGATTCCTGAAAGAAGCTATTTCCATAATGTCAATCAAATCTTCTTTCAAATCACTAGATATTAGAAAAAGTTATTGTGTTTTGCAACAAAAATTCATTCGTAAGATGTTTACAATGCAATAAATTCACAATAAATGATGTTGTGCAGTAAATATTTATGTTTTTCTTATTTTTATGATTTACATCATCCCATACGTCTACAATGTATGTCTACAAAACACGATTAGTGATAGAATTTTCTATTTATTATTATTAATAAATCAATTATTGTTAATCAAAAGAAGATTACAAACATATGACTTACTTATTCCTAATCATAATTTCCAATTTCTAATTTTATCAGGAACCGACGACGATAACGATGATAATAATAAGTATTCTATAATAAGTATTTCATGTGTGTTTAATTACCTAAATTAATATTAATATGTAATTTTATGAAATTTCATTATAATCAAATAATTAAAAAATTACAAAAAAGTAATTAAAACTTAAATGAAATTTATAAGGATACTGATATTTCCATTTATACAGTATGTTTTTCAAATTATTACAATAATTATTTAAAAAATCGATTTCTTCGAAACTATGGGCCAATAGCTGACACGATCGGACACGTATCGTTTTTTTTTCACTGAAGAACAGTCTGTAAAGAGCACATCAAAATTCCTGACCTCACCTAGTGTTCTCCTTGTTAGTATGAATTTAAGTTTGAATTACTTATAATTAGTATCAAAGCATTCCCATTAACATATAAATTTACAAAATTTTTTAGCCTTTAATAATTTTCTGATATTAAATGGTTTTATTCTATTGTTTTAGTTAAATTAACGAAATATTGCGTAAGAACAGTGGTGACTTATAAAAATGACTAAAAGTAATTCAAACTGGCTAACGTGAAATTATAAATTTAGCAGTGCATGCACAATATAATAAATTCTATAATGAAGAAGCATTCAGGACTAAATTTATCCTAATCTATTATAACTTATCCATTTCAAGGCAACGGATGTATGAAATGCTGTACAAACATTTATCTGTATATTTTTATTAAATTGATGCATATAGCATCTGGATATATAATAAATATAGTAATGAAATTATCATACATCCGTTACCTCAATAAAAAATAAATACATTACTCACCAACCCAATGCATAACGACGGAGTTATATCAGCAACGTTGATACGATAATTCTGTTAACAAAAAGAATATAAAATTCAAATTAGAACAGAATAAAAAATCAATCAATATTTTTAAAAATATTTACTAAATGCAAAATTTTTTTGATAATAATTATGTAAATTTTAAAATATATAATTTCTATAAGCATCGAATTTTTTAATTCACCATTTAGTTATATCTATAAAAATAATTATATACTTTCTTAAAAATATAAATATCAGTATTTACAAAATATCAAAATGATTTTAAAAGCTTTTTTTTTAAATTCATTTTTAAATCATTAAAATAAAACGATTCAAGATTACACAGGAGAAAGATATATAATAAGCAAAAAATGATATTTACCGCAAGGTTGCTCCGCCGGTGCCTGATGCCTCTCCCAAACCTCCTCCTCCTCTCAGAATCGGGTTGACATCCTCTCGCACAGGACACTCGCGTAAAACACTCGCGAATAATACACTATATAAACGCCCGCGGACTATTCATTTATAAAAGTCTTTCGCGCGACACTGCGGCACTCCACGTTTACAAAACTCATGATAAGAATTCTATTTCGATCGGTGGAATCAACACCACACGTCGACGAGTACTTGCGAAACACACGATGAATGCCAAATAAGAGTTAAGCCCCACACAAAAGAAGACGAAA
>NW_012130097.1:337599-342738 GCF_000143395.1 Atta cephalotes
ACACACACACACACACACACACACACACACACACACACACACACACACACACACACACACACACACACACATTGTGAAATAAATTCAGAGTAGATAAATGGCTGAATCTTTTATATCTGTAAGATATGATTAGAATCACTGGAATTGGAGCTAGAGCTTAATAAAAAAAGAGAAAATTTTCTTTATAACCGATAAATAGTTTCAAAGTCAAACTCAATTTTATTCATGAAAGATTAATTAAATTATTAATTACGTAAATTATATTAATTATAAATAAATTACTTTATTTGCATAAGAGTATTTATTAACGTTGTTTTTTTATGACTCGTGTGATACCATTCGAAGAATAATCGAGAGTTATACTCAAGCGAGACAAACAAAAATGTTACATTAAACAAAAATAATTGTCGCCCATGACTATATAATGATCACGAAATAGTAATAAGTTCTATTTTTCCATCACATTTTGATTGCAAATAAATGAACCGTACGAAATACCTATTCCATGATTGTCGTTTCAATCCTTTTATGAATAATTATTAATTAATCGTGCGAGCTAATAAACGTATACTGTGAGTGTTCCTAAGGTTCATAAGGTTTCATATTATCTAGCATTTGTCGTGTAAAAGATTACGTTTAAAAAAAATTTAAAAAAAGAGTGGCACACGATGTGGTTGCCTGCTTGTACGAGCTTCGACAAGAGAATGACCGCGCGGTAACTATACATAAACGTGACGCGTTGCTCGCCTATCTTTCGCGCCAAAACAATCCATAAGATCGCATGCCGATCATTAGCGATCGAAATATTAACGCATATTACAAAATTAGTAAAATAATTTATTCGTTACATTTTTAATGTTCTTTGATGAATAAGCTTTATTGTATGATTTTTGTTTTATTTTTTGGATTCATTACACATGAACAGCTCATGAATATCTTAGATATCTTAGATATTTCATGTATTCTCATATATGTACGGTATAAAAATGAGATTCTTATTGTTAGATATTTGAAATTGTGGTTTTTTTTGGTACTTTGAACTGTATAATTCTATCATTTTCATCTTATTTCGCATACAAGGGAAAAATAATATTAATATGAAAAATGATTCTTATTATTAGATATTTGAAATTATGATTTTTTTATTACTTTGAACTGTATAATTCTGTCATTTTCATTTTATTTCTTAATACAAGAGAATAATAATATTAATATAAAATATTTGAAATAATAAAATATATTCCACGGTCGCAATTTATCGCAATTTAATTATGATATCACATTAAATGACTCGCGCCGCTAAAACTAGATATAAGAAATTGTTTCATTAATTCCGCGACGAAATACTAATTGGATTTTATTTCACATAATATAAAGAAATCAAAGTTTTTTAATATACAGGGTTCGGTTGTATTTAAGAAATAAAGAAATTAAGAAATTTAAGATATATTTTTAATATTTTTAATTTTAATAAAGAAGCTAAAAGAGTATTTAGAATTTATTTTAAATTATTCCTTCTGTCCTATTTCTTAATTATATTTTAAATAAATTTTTGAAATTTATTTTATATCTTTTATTAAACAAGTTATATTAGTCGGTCATATTTGAAACAATTTTATATTAAATATGTATTTTAAGTAAACAAATAAAATAGTTATTTAGAATTTATTATTTTAAAAAACTTCTGACTTATTTCTTATTTAATGTTATAAGATCTTGAAATTTAAAGTATTTCGTATTATCTAGCATTTGTTGCATTTCAAAAAGAAATGTGAAGAAGAGCGGCACGATTATCTGAAGAATTAAATATTTCGAATAATATATAATCTCTTACTATGTGTCCAGGAAAAAATTTTATACATAATTACATAAATAAAATTATATATAATTTTATATAATTATATACAAATAGACATATTTTATATATAATCAGGAGAGGAGCTAAAGTTAAAAACAGTGAAAAAGTAAGTTCTTCTCAAAAAAAGTAAGAAAATTGATAAAAAAAAGGTGAACTTTCTTAAGATAAAAAAATAAGTGTTTCTTAAAAAATTTGAATGTTTTTGTCAGTATCTTCTTAAAAAATTAAATTTTAGAAATAAAATCAAAGTGTGTAGCAGAATATGTATATGAAAACTGCTTCTGTACGAAATTAGACTTAACATACATCGATTGTTAAACCATTATGAAAAAAAATTTTTATTCCCTATCCTTACTATTGTAATAATAACAATAAAACAAATTTTTATCGTAATTTTTTCCTATTTTTCTAATCCACGAAAAATTTTGAAAAAGATCAATGATAATGAAAGAAAGTAAGGATTCCACAAATTTAAAATAATAAAAAGTAATAAAGACTAATCAAAAACATTTTTTATTGTAATTTTTTTTTCTAATCCATAAAAAATCAGTAATGTTTCAGTCATTAAGAAACATTTTTAGAAATTCACTGAGTTTATAATTGTCAATGAAAATCATCGTTTAAATGAAAATCAAGTGACTAAGGCCTTGCGCACAATAGCAAGAATAAGGAATAATGATTTCAACCCATCAGAAATCGTGTATTCCGATGTATTCGATTTCTGATAGGTTAAAATCGTTTATTCTTTATTCCTAATTCCTTATTCTTTCTATTGTACGCAGGGCCTTAGTCACTTGATTTTTACTTAAACATTGACAATTATAAATTCAATGAATTTCTAAAAATGTTTCTTAATGACTGAAACATTACTGATTTTTCGTGGATTAGAAAAAAAAATTACAAGAAAAAATGTTTTTGATTTAATTACCATTATCGCAATAGTAAGGATAAGAGGCGAAAATTTTTCTTTCAGAAGAATTTTTCTTTCTAAATCGACGTATGTCAAGTCTAAATTGGCATACTCTTTTCACGTACATATCTGCTATCCTTTTTTATTTTCTTCTTTAATTTTAGTGTTGATATTAACACTATCGTTCATAAATATTTGTAATTTTTTTACAATTATAAAACCGCTACAAACAATCAGCAAGGCAATTTTTGGCAAGTGTCGTGCTAGACCCAGAGAGAGATATTAAAATAATACTAATTTAAATTAATTACTTCTCTGAATAATGCTCGTGAGTGAGTAGACTGACTAAACTGAATAGAAAGTTCTCTATCGTTACCAGACATATATATTTCCTTAACAATTTAATTTGCGATATCGATAATACTTTCCTATTATATATTGAAATCATTATTGTATAGATGTCAACTATAGCAAGATTCTTCCGATTTTAAATGCGGTAGACTATACGAACGATACGATTCATCTTGGTAGCGAAATCACATATAGTTATACGAGGAATTACAGATTGAATGAAATCTTGAGAAGGTACTGTCTCGATAATGGTTAATGGAGTGACGCTACTCCGAAATGCGAAGGTACACTTAGACTAAATAGAGTAGAATTTGGAATTAAATAACCAAGAAGAATATCAATCAATTATCTTAAAAATTTGGCTTGAAGTTTGTATATACATTTGTATTATATTTCTTATCTTAGAAAAAAATTCGTTGTCCGGAACCCTATTGGTCGAACATCGAATTCTCTCGATTACTGGAAATGGATGGAAGGACATTGATTCGCACAAGAATCGCGGAGAACTCGGACAGAGGCGCGATTTCATATAAGATTGGGATTCATATAAGATTGGATTCTGGCGAAATATAGATGCGAAAGAGGATACAAGATAATTAGAAAATCTTTGTTTCTACTTGCGAGGAAAATGAAAAGTGGAATGGCGACCACAATGCGTCTATAAGTATCTCTAAATATCCTATCTTATTCATCGAAAAGTCTATTTTACCGAGTCAGCTGTTTATATGTTAAGTTTATATGTTTATATGTTAAGTTATACAGATACAATAAATGATAATTGTTGACTACTTATAAAACTCGTTTTTGTTCTTTATAATCAAATAACTAAACATTTAAGACGATAATAATGTGAAATATTATAAAATATACAATATTTATTATATTAATCGAAAAATTAGTCTACGATATTTACATGCGAATAAATGTAAAATATATACTACAAGCGTTTGTTTCGACAGATGTTGATTGTGGTAAATCCGAATATAGACGTTATATATTAACGTCGAATGCAACGTATTATGGAGCAACTGCACTTTATGAGTGGCAATTTTGAGTTAAATGGATTTGCTAGAAGATTATGTCTTGGAAATGGCACCTAAAGCGATACCCCTTATAAAGATAATTGGTCGAAGATACTTAATTCTCAAAAAAAATTGTGAAAGATAAATTACAAAATCTTATTATGTTTTAATTTTAAATTAACTTCGACCTTATATTATATAATGATTTTATTTGAAAATATATTCGCTTAGTGAAATTAAGAGATGGCAATTAGTCATTAAATTGAATAAGGATTAATTACAATGTATGCTTACAGAAATACGATGTAGAGATTCGGAGAAAATTGGTGTGCTATCGACGCAAGTGTCGACTTATAGTGTGAGCACATTATAGTTGACTATGTGAATTTTATATGGAGGAAAACGAAACTAGAATCTGTTTGCAAAATGGATCTTAGAGTGGAACAGTATCTGTTTGTTTTTCTATAGAATTTCTCAATTAATTACTTTTATTTTCAATATGTGTATATAAAGCTGCAGTATGTACCAGAAATAAATTACAACATCAAGAAGGAAATATCACTTTAATATAAAACTCTAAATATGTTAAAGAGAACAATATGAATAAATGATTAAGATTTCAAAAGATTTATTGCACAATTTGTTCAAAAATATTAAATTTTATGATACTCTGATCTAATATTTTATACAAGCTGATATTTTATAAATAAAAACTGAAAACTTCATATTACTTTACAAATAAGAGTTTTCTAAAACCGAGTTTTATGATAATCAAATTATTTTTATAAGTTTTATCCCCTCCTTCGCCCTCTCCATATTAGATCCATTATTTTCATTTTTAATCTCAGGTTCGGGGTAATTTGATAAAGCATTATCAAATTATCCCATAAGTTTCATGAAAATCGAACAAATAGTATATATATATATATATATATATATATTTATTTATTTATTTATTTTATATATATATATATATATATATATATATATATATATAT
>NW_012130097.1:342758-362771 GCF_000143395.1 Atta cephalotes
AGTTCTTACTAAATATAAATTTCTCTGAAATTTTAATCATTTATTTGTATTGTTTCATGAATGATAATATAGTTTCATTCTAATCAGATATCTGTTGCAATTTCAATTTCTAGCAACGTATTTATTAAAAATTTAATAATAAATATTTTTAGTCAAAAATATTAATAATCTTCATAATCAAAATTCATTATATGAATATAATTTCGTTATATGAAAAAATAAAAAATATTTTACAAATAAATTTTGTAGACATTAAATTTTATATCACTCAGTGCAAATAATTCTATATATAATAATAAATTAATAAATATATCATTAAATTATGATGAATTACTAAAAGAATGAACTATTAAAATTTATTTGCAATATCTTTTTAGCGGTTGATTGTAAGCAACTGGGACCAACAGAAAACGGTAAAGTAATAGTAGTAGTATGGATCGACGACTTATGGAGGAGCCACGGAGTACTCCTAGCACAGTACGAAAGAATCGGCATATTTCTAAGAAAATGTTTGGACACGGGATACTGGAGCGGCGAGGAGCCAAAATGCGAATGTAAATAAGATATCGATATCACATCTTTGAAATGTACATCTAAATAATATCGCTTTTGAGATATAATATTTTTATACGAAAAATCTTCAAATCTTATCGGATAATTTCCAAAGTTTTTTAAAAATTAAATATTAAAAAAATTTCATTAAAGATCCACTGACAGCAGATTACTCAAAATAAACTTAATGTCATTAATATTACGAATTGTTTCTTTTACGCGTTTCGAGGAAATAAATACGATGAAAAATTTGAATCAGATACATGATCGTTGTTTGTATTGCAGTGGCCGCGAATGAGATAGAACCTCCAGAACCTTCAGAAAGTATAGGCACAAGTGTTGGCGGAAATGGCGTTATTCTTTATATTAATTATTTCCGAATTAATTTATCTTAGATTGTGAGTATTGTTTCTCGAGATAATATGCACATTCAAAACATATTTATGAATTATATTCGCATATGAAAAGTTACGCTGATCAAAAACACCAAAAATGTTCAAATCATGGAACAAAATGAGAATCAAAATATCGCCGTCATGTCTTACGCAACATTGAATGACGGCACTCATAACAATACGACATATACGAGAATAGTCCCCGAAATGGTCTCTATAATAATTCAGTCTAGGTGGCAACGCGTACAGATATTTAAATCACAACTGTACAAACAAAACAATTTAAAAAGACGCACCAATTCGATTTATACACTGTAAAAAATTATATAAAATTACATAAAAAATAGGTATAAAAATAATATGTAGAAATATGTAAAATTGAGCTTTTTTAATAAAAATTGATTACTTTTATCTCTAATTGTATATAAATATATTTTTATGTTTGACAGAAAATTACACAATAATAATAGTATATTTTATAATTTTTATGTAAATGTACAAATTTTTATAATATCATATAACATAATGGTAATATACCATAATATATATATTTTTATACATATCAATAAAATAATTTAATAAAAATTTATGAAATTTGTTGGCGATGTAAAGATTTCTATAAATTTAATTTTAAATTTATTGTAATTTATTGTATTTATTGTAAATTTATTTCGCCAATTGTTTAATTACTATAAAAAAAATGTTATTTATAAATTGTGACTTTAAGTGTATATAAAAATATACATTTATTAATGGGTCCTAAAATTATCCATTATAATTGTGTAATTTTATTCATGTAATTTTTTTACAGTACAGTGAAAATGTAATTATCTCATTTATGTTCGAATCTGTCATGTTAAATAACAACTTTATGAAATCAACTAATTTTAATCTTTTGAGGATCGGAGTTTTCTAATAAAGTAATTTAATGTAGACTTTACTTTCTAAAGAGGATGCTAAATTCGATTTTAGTCTCAGAATTCTAAAATTTATAATCTGATTATTGTGCAACTTGTTTAAGAAGAGTCTTAGTATTTCTGAGTTTGTAGCCTAAAATCGAATTTGTAAAAAAACAGTAATCTTCATGAAGGAGGCTGTAATGTCACAATGTTCAAAATCAGAGTTTGAAAATCAGTTTGGAAGTCAGTACCTATTCAAAGCAAAATTGAAAATTTGATGTTTTAGAATTAAAAACTTCCTAAAACCGAGTTTTATGATAATCAAATTATCTTTTTGAAATTCCGTTCGTCATACTAAATCTACTATTTTGAGTTTTTAAATATTATCTCAATTCGAATAAAGCTTTATCAAATTAGCCTACAGGCCAAACCTTCAAAAATTCAGCAAGCAATTTATGAAATAAAAGAATGACTCCAAATGGAGTCATCGGTCCATAAAGAGTTAAAATTATTTTTAAATATACTATAGATAGCGAATCGAAAATTTATTAAGATGTATAATGTACACACACACACGGGAAAAAACGGCTACGATTGTCACGAGCAAAAGTCGCCCATCGCCCAATACATCTTTTGGTTATAAGAATTGTAGAACGATTATGATAACTGTAAGATTGGCATATCTTAACGGTTATAGCTGTAAAGAAGAATCTATATATTTTACGATTATTACAATCAGATATATTGGGCGAAAATTATCATTACTTCCGGTTATGGCAACCGTACACATTTTTTCTGTACAGGAAATTTATTTTCTAATTATTAAATAAATAGGATTAAATAAATAAAATAAGAAATAAATAGGATTGATATCGTGTTATACAGGGTGTTCTGAGTTTGTAGACATAATAGAGCGGACTAAACTGAGATAGAAAGTCCTTTACATTTTGCAATTTTCGCAATAGTTAATAAGATATTAATTGCCAAAAGTTGTCGAAAATTGATCTACAATAATTTTTTACTCAAGTACTATCAACTTTATAGAAAAACTGCAAGAGACAAAAATTATTTATTTTCTTCTTATAGAGCTCTAAGAACTTTTTTAGAATTTTTTCAAAATTTTTAATACCGTATTTTCTTATATTGATAAAAATGAGAAAATGCAGTACTAAAAAGTTGATAAAAAATTCTGAAAAAATTCGTGGAGTTTTATAAGAAGAAAATAAACAATTTTCATCTCTTGCAGTTTTTCTGCAAATTGATAGTATTTAAGTAAAAAATTATTGAAGGCCAATTTTCGACAATGAAAAAGAGAGAAGGAGAAACACGTGGAAAGGATTATATACGATGAGATTTTTTTCTCTGAGGATCAGCTATTTTGATTCTGTATATATAATATATCAATCATTTAGGTTTATTATACGTAGGCTCTAAGTAACATGTTGTAGCGTAAGTTTACAATTGCGAATAAAGAAATAAATGCTCTTGTTATAAGTTCTGATTTTGTTACGTTATCTTGCTTAACTTCCCCTTCAAGTTTAATTTTCTAAAATTTCTCTATTTTCTATAACGCTATAATCTTTAGAAATTCGGATCTATATCCGAATAAAAATAATATAAGATTCGCCAGAGAATCAAGCATACATAACTAAATTTATCCGAATAACAATACGATATCAATCAGTTTTAACTTGTTCATTTTAAGGAAACGAATGTACGCAATGCTATATATACAATATATATATATATATGTCTGTATATTGTTAATAAACCATGTATTCCATAAATACATATATTCAGGTATGTACATAATATACTAATAAAATTATCATACATCCATTACTCCAATAAAAATGTTGATTCATCACTCACCGATCCGATGTGCAACAGTGGAGTTATATCTGCAATGTTGCTATGATTCTGTAACAAATAAATTAAAATCCAAATTAAAACAGAGTAAAGAAATAATCATTACTTTAAAAAATAATTGCTATATGAACGCATGCAATTTACTGAAAAATAATCATGCAATTTTGAAAATACATTTTTGTAAGCATCGAATTTTATATCCATTGTTTAATTAGATATAAAACAATCATATATTCTCTAAAATAATTATATATATTCTCTAAAATAATAATTATATATATTCTCTAAAGAAGATCTTAGCAAAAATAAATTTGTGTAACATTTCAAAGTAATTTTTAAGTAATTCTCCCTTTGTCTAATTTTAACAAGTTAAAAATCATTTTAAAATTTTATACAAATTTATTTTTGCTAAGAGTTCTCTTTAGAGAATACATATATAATTATTTTAGAGGCTATATATAATTACTTTAGAGAATATATAATTATTTTATAGAATATATAATTATTTAAATTGTCAAATAAAATAACTTAAAAATAAACAAACAAAGATTAATTTTACAAGTAAAAAATAATATTTACCGCAAGGTTGCTCCACCGGTTGCCCGATGTCTCTCCCAGAGACCTCCTCTTCCTCTCAGATTAAGATTAATATTTTCTTGCACAGAATACTCGCGTAAAACACTCGCGAATATTAATTATAATCGCGCGCGAACTATAACTTGAGTCCGATAACTTGAACGACACTCCCGAAACAACGCGCGACGCGACGAACCGGCTGCGGTTCGTTCATTTTCAAGTAAATCGGCGACGAGAGTACGTTAGCTTCCCCATTAGATTTTTACACGAAGAGAACGATTTCACTCAATATCTAAAAATTTATCTAGATATATACATTCAGATATATCCGAAAATTTTCAGACACTTGAGAAAAATTTCTTTTCATGTTCTTTTCGTGTAAATATCCTCTGGGTACTGAGCCCTCCCACCACGTCAAGGTGTAGCGGGAAGATAATCTGAAAAATATATGTAGCTATTACCTATATTACTATGCAAACGATTAACTTATAGAAACAAATATCAAACACATCTGCAATTCGTTATCATTGCGAGATAAAGTCAGAGCAGATAAAAGAGCTGAATTTTTTATTTATACATAGATGATGTTTGTAAGATATGATTAGAGTCAAATATGCTAGAGATTAATAAAAAAGAGAAATATTTCTTTTATTACTAATAAATCAAATTTACGGTTAATTTTTAAACGGATCGTATGACGAAAGGTGCACAAAAATTAATTAAATTATTAAATTATATTAATTGTGAAAGCAGGAATTGCGTTATTTGCATGAGAATATTCATATTAACATTGTTTTTTTTATAACATATTTCTTTTTGAA
This sequence comes from Atta cephalotes, assembly GCF_000143395.1. NCBI lineage: Eukaryota > Metazoa > Arthropoda > Insecta > Hymenoptera > Formicidae > Atta > Atta cephalotes. Next base: position 347,871 of record NW_012130097.1, read on the forward strand.
ACATATAATAATCGCAAAAAGTGCTAGGTATAATATGAAATGTTATATTTTATGTTATATTTTATGAGTATTCGTGTAATATGATTAATTATTTATAAAGTACAACGTTTCGTATTATATTAGTTCTTCGCAAAAAAGATTTCAAAAAGTGATGTGAAAAGGAGCCGCACGCGATACGGCTACCTGTTTGTGCGAGCTTCGGTAAGAGAATGACTGCGTAGTAATTAGGCGTAAACATGACGCGCCGCTTCGTGCCACTCCGTGCCATCCCCATTCCAAGGTCACGCGCCAACCGTTTAACTGTCGAAATATTAACGCATATTCATATCAACACAAAATCAGTAAAATAATCTATTCATTACGTTTTAATATTCTTCGATGAATATTACACGATGCTTTATTATACGAGTTATTATTATACGTTTTATTTCTTGAATTCATTATTAATCGCACACAACTCATCTGTATCTGTATCTAAAGCGGATATTCATAATCAGAGCTTATATTTAAGATCGTCTTAAGTACAATTTTAAGAAGTTACGAATCAGAGGGTTTTAGTGTCTTAAGACATTACTTAAGACAGTCTTGAAATAAGAACGGACTACGAATACCGTCCTTAGATATCTCTAATTTATATATGTAAATATATATATATATATATATATATATATATATATATATACATATATACATATTATTCTACAATATGAATTCTATTTATATCCATTACTATATTCAGTTCAAATTGTTTTATATTATTTTATAATATAAAAAATGTTACATTTATCTTTATTTAAAGAATATAACTTATTAATCTTTATTTGAATGTAAATCAAAGAGAGTAATAAAGATTGAGATATAACTCTTAGTACACACCTTAGTTTTGAACAACATTATTTAGGCATCCTTACGTAATTAATTATCAATTCGCGTTCGTGAATATCTCATTTTTGTAGATTAATGCGCGACCCGGAGTGACTCATACCACACATCCATCTCGCTCCGAAATCGCCGAGCGAATGCCGAAGTGATGACGTAGTCGACCACCGCGTCGCGCGGCACGCTCCCCCCTTTCCCCTCGCTTTTCGTCGCGCGACTCTTCCCTGCGCTTTTCACCGCGCGCCGTTCGGATACCCAATTATTGCGTATGAAAAATATCAACGGTTTATTCGATTATTCAAATTTATATGATTTTGACAAACGGGTACATTTCGCGTTTTGCTTTGTGGCATCTCTCGCACATCCTATATTACTTGTATGATTCTTTTAAACGAATTAGTAATTATTCGCGTGAGGTATTTTTGATACAATTTAATCCAACATTATATCTCAATTTCATAATTCTTTTTAATGATTCATATTTAAATAAAGGTTGATAAAATATTCCATATATGTTCTTTATATAAAGATACATGCAAATTTTCTTAATATCGTGAAATAATTTGTAATACATTTTTGACTAAAAGTACTATATATATCTTGTTAATTATTATTTAATTTTTTAGTTAGTAAATTAATTTAAGGCACTACTATTACTGCAATTACTCTATGTTTCAGAAATTCTTTAAACTCATATATGATACCAATCATGGCTCGATAAAATAACATACGAATTATTTAAAATAAAAAATATAAAATAAATTCCAGAAACTTATTTAAAATATAAAATCATAGAAATCTGTAAAAAAAAAACAGATACAATTTGTTTAAAATAAAAAATATAGAATAGTTTCCCGAAATTTATATAAAATATTAAATAAGTAATATTATAATATTATATAAAAGTAAAGTAATATTATATAAAATATTAAATAAGAAATAAATCAGAAGTGTAGTTATTTAAAATAATAAATACTAAATAACTCTTTTATATTTTTTATTTAAAATATATACTTTATTTAACCCTTAGTACACACTTTAGTTTTGAGTACTCTTTCTATATATATTAGGTCATTTGTATTCTGGATTAATTTTCATCATTTTTATAAGTATATAAAAATTATTAAACAATTTTTATGTATATTTTGACATCTTTAAAAAGTATTTATAAAGTATATTTATAACAAATTATATACGCTCCTTATGAAAATAAATCAGGTATTCCTGATGGAAGTAAATCATTGAAATCACTGAAATAAATTCATCAAATTAATAGAGATTTTAATGATTTCAGCGATTTATTTCTATTAGGAGCACTAAAAGAAGCAATTTATATCCATCATTTTTATGGTTACAGGAAAAAGACCTTTATGTCCTCTCTCAGGTTTCTCTCTGTATTGATACTGAAAATCTATAATTCACGTTACGTATACTGTAGATTTTCAGTACTGACAATGCATACCGGAACATGGCTAGTAACACAGTGGATATTATATCCTTGTTATTTATCAACAAGAATAATTCACTGTGTGTTGCACTGAACCTTTGTTGGAAAACGTCCCTTGTCATTTCCACTATGATACAAATTTCATTGTGTAATATATAATCAATAACTCCTTTACGCTGTACATATTTCTACATCGAAAGAGCGTTTATTCACTATGGCAACGACGATGGTAAAGTTTCTCACTTCTGACTGTGCAGCATTTGCAGTATTCTTCATTCTTCAAAGACAATTCAATCTAGTGGAGAACTGAAGAACAATTGTTTACAGTAACGATTTTTCCAATCAGCAATTGTAAATAAAACCGTGATAATTTTTAAGTTTTAGAGAAATGAAATAAAATATTGTTTGAATAAAACATGGAAGTAATAAAGTGTGAAGTATAATATTATTATTCCTGAATAAGGAATAAAAGGTTATTAAGCATTCTGATATAATTCTGATTATTTCTAAAGAATTAATCGATTCAAAAAAATTAATCGAATAAAAATTTATATTAATAAATGTAGAAGATTTGAAATAGCATTTTTCGATAATATATACATATGGATATGGAGGAAAATATTTATGAGAAAGATGAAGAGAAGGAAGAAGATGAACAAGAAAGTTTAAGGGGCAAAGATCGTGATAGATTGTCTATTTTGTACATGGATTATCGGTATGTATAATTAATACAATCTTTGAATTATCTATAAATAAAATAATATTATCTATATTATTGTGTGAAATTTGGATTAGTTCTTGAATTTATTAAATAGTGTTGTTTTACAAAAAAACAGAATAAAATGGATTTGCGATCGAGTTTTAAAATTTCTTGGGCTGATGGATCAGGAATATCTTTTCCACAAACTAATTAACGTAATTACTTAAATCACTGTGTAATCTTTCTTGATTCAAAATTAATTAAAATTAATATTTATGTTTAATATCTATGTTTAGGCAAACAATCGATATTTTGAGGACAAGCTGCTCAACTTTCTCATGTTAGACTTGTACGAAGTGACAGATCTAGAAAAGAAGTTGATTTTTTTCTATAAAACTTATGTTAGTGAAGTATTTCAAGAAGAGGTTTCAGTATGGGAGGAAAGTAAGATAAAATATATTTTGTAAAGAGAGGGAAAATTTCGAAATTATCAAATGTTCTTTTGACAATAGATTTCATAATTCTAAAATTGCACATATATGAAAAATCATACTTTGCATATTATATTTCTTAGCTAAACAAATTTAAATATTACATTAACGTAAATAATACTATAAACACTTAGCAACAAATTAATAAGCAATAAAGTGATTTGTGTTATTGTGCTTAATAATAAGTAAGCGAATTTTATATAAAAATTATAAATTGTTTTATGCATAAATGCATCTTGTACAACTCGCATAATGAAAGCACGAAATATCTTATTGTATTGTTTTTTCTTGTTTAGAAATAAACAATTTTTATCTCACTTTTTTTATTTTTACATAAATTTTAAAATACAAAGTAATTTTATATAAAAGTATAAAATTTTTAAGATATAAATAATTTTAAAATTAATAGGTATATTTTTCACGATATATTTTATAAACTTCTTACAATTAAATAAAAAGTAATAATCTTGCATATAACATTTTTAATATTAGGAAAAGAGGAGAAACGCAAGAAAAGAGATAGAAGAAAGAAGGGCAAGAGAGGTAAAGCTAAAGTCAACAAAACGGATATCAATTCAGTTGCTAGTACGACAATGAGCACTAGCACGCATATATCCAGTATACCAGAATCCAGCGAAGAGGAAGAAGAGGAAGATAGAAAGCAGAATGACGATCTTAGAAAAAAGGGAGATTTAAAAAGCGTTTCTATTGGTCAGTTCCATTGATTCTGGTTCCATTGGATTTTATTGGTTTTGAATATATACAAGATTAAGCATTTAAAGTGTTACAAGCTATTGTTAAAGTATGCATTAAATCAAAAATACATTCAGATAAAAGTTGTATGACCTGATGGGGCCATAAATAATGATAAAATCAATTAAAAAAAAAAGTTGATTTACCGTGATTATATAAAAATAATAATCATTTTTAAAAAATGAAATTATATGATTTCTTTACATAATATGATTCTTCTAATTATTTTGCATATAAAGTATTAGAGTTATTTTAAAAAATCAACTGTCACCCATATATAATTCTTAATAGAGTACCTTGTCATACAATCTCCTTTCAACTGAGCAAAAAATAAAAAATAAAAAATAAAAAATTGAAGGGCAATATCACACGGTATTCCCAAGCGATCACCCTCATCTAAGAATTCATACTCAACATTGCTTGACTTCAGTGATCAGACGAGAATTAGTACGTGATTTGAATGTTGTCCGATTACCAAAGTTATTTGGAAACGATTTTACTTAATTTTAGTAGCCTATCCTTTCCATAATATTATTTCTTTATATAATAATAATAACACTACAATAAGCAATAATGTATTGCTTACTTAATTTTTATTAAAAAATGTTTACTTCTTTTCGTTATACTTTCAATTTTAAAATAAAAATTTTTTATAAATTTTGTATATCTCAATATATTTTTTGATATCTCTATCTTAATATTTTTATATGCAGAATAGTTAGAAAAATCATATTATATGAAAGAAATCACACAATTAAAAAATAATCTTTATGTGGCTATAAAAAATCTATTTTTCCAAAAATTGATTTTATTATTTATTATTTATGCCTTATAATTTGTTCATACAACTTTTATGTAAGCATATTTTTTATTTAATTCATACTTTCAGATAATAACTTATACAATGCTTTAAATACTTTATATAATAGCATATAGTAATTAATTAATTTCTTTAGACACTTCTGTTAGTACACCACCGCCTGGAGAAGAAGCTAAATACATTTTAACTAAGGTAATTCTCTAAATAACAAATTACCATGTTTACACATTAATATCATTTATTATTAAATGATATTGTTTTAAATAATTAATTCTGTATCATGATCAAAAAATCAAACTAATTAGTAAAGATGGGATAATATGATCAAAAATAAATCTTGGTGTCTATTAATATCCATATGTAAATTTTAAATACTTCTTTTAGTTATATACTGTTATAAACTGAAGCTGAAATAATAATATCACAAATTAAATTAATCGTCATAATAATAATGATGCGCTAATATTAGTATCGTTAAATGCTATTATAATCAAATTTTTGCTAAGAAAAGAAAGATAACGAGCGATTGTGAACTTTAGCTTTTTTTTTCACTATCGGTAATTAATCTTTTAACTAATTTTTTTAACTAATTATTTCTTTCTTCTTTTATCTAGTTTTTTTAGGAGACAATGTAGTATTTGATTTAAACCGCAATTAAGCATATTGGTATCGGTATTGAGTAACCGATCGAATTTCGTGACAATTACAGAAAATGATAGAGAAAGTCCGTCAGGTACCAATGCTTCACATGATATGCGGCCAAATAGATGATAGTAGAACCGACCTGGAGGACATCACGTTCTTCTATTTTATGCGCACCAGCGACGAAAGTATACCTTTCTTCGATACTTATGAAGAGTGTCTTAATGAGATCACAAATTATGTGGTGGTCGGCTCGCTTGACAGGAAATTCTTGTCCTCTTTGAATAGAATACTAGTCAACGTAAGCATTTTTATTTTATTTTGGTATAGTGTTTCATTTTCAAGATATAGCAATTTGAAAATAGCTTCCATGTACTGTGATCATACTCGCGAGTGACGATACTTCGTCGTGTTTTCGTCTAACTTTTATTCGGCAGCTCGCAATATTACCTCGATTCTCAAATTATCAGTTGTCATTTATCTCAACATCTTATCGCAACATTCTTTGGAATTCTAATTAGGTGCCACGAGTGAGCGTGCCACTCTTCCGTATTTTATTCAATTTCAGCAATTATTCTCTATTGCGAAACGGACGAAATTCATCTGCTCAACCACGAAATTGGCAGAGAAAAGTCGAAAGACGAAAGAGAGAAGACTGTAAGAATCACACATGAATTAATAATAAGAAGAACAAACATATATATTTGCCTCAGTTGTACATTAGAAAAACGATCATAATGAATACAAAATTCTGGCCATGTGTCTATTACAGCTCCAACGTGTCAACGAAAAACGTCACGTCACAGTACATGGAAAAGCATTTTATTATTCCATTTTAATATTTCATTATATGGAGAGATAAAGTACATGATATGAAAAGAAGAAGATGCTTTAGTACTTACATAATATTACAAAAATTTGTTGTATTTCAATGTCATAATTTTAGGAAAAATATATTGCAATATGTTAAAATATTTAAGGTAAGTCAAAATAATTAAATAATATATTTAAAAAACGCTAGGTATTTAAACCATTGGTGGAAAATCAATTCAGAGCGCCGGATATTCATGAGCAAACAAAATATGTAGACGATGGAAAACGGAAGAACATAGATATAGAAATGGTAAGTGTCAAGAAAGTAATATTTATGCTAGCAAGAGTTTTAACCCTTGAAAACCGGATCTTTCTATTGGAAGATCATGCTTTTTAAAGATTTTTGGGGTCATTGAATTCTATTCTGATCTCAGAATTCTTAAATTCAAATTTCAAAAAAGTAATTTGATTATCGTGATACTCGGTTTTAGAAGTTTTTGATATCTCTAAGTTTAAATATGTAACCTGAAAATATCGAATTTATTTTATTATCAGGATAGTAATCTCTATGAAGGAGGATCTAAAGTTTATAATCAAAGTTTAAGAGTCAGCTAGAAAATCAGAAATATGTTATTAACTATGTTATTAAATATGTTATTAACTGTTTGTTAAAAATGTTATTAATTACGTAGACAATATCAAATAAAGTGGAAACTTGATTATTTTTTCTTAAAATTTTCACTGCACCTATATAAATATTAAAAACGTCTTACATTTCTTTTAATATTTTAATATTTTGGATTCAGCAAAAAAATTAGAAAAAAATCACAAAATTTAGGTAGATCATAAAAGGATAATTCAATTACCTTACATAAAATATTATTTATTTTAAAATAATAAAGAATCCTTAACTGTAATTTAGCACAATATCTTCTATAATATTTTTAATTTCTTCTATACAAATAAAGTTGCTTCTTTTTTCTTTTGCATATCACATATTAATTCAGATCAATAATGAAAATTAAAACGCTATTAATGGTAAATGATTTCAAGATTTTTGTCCTTGATTAAAGAAATCAATGTTGAGAAGACCATCCAATTTCGTGACAGCGTCAAATATAATATCCCGTCGGGACACAAACAGAAAGGCAGATGACGAAGAGAACACCACAATCTCTATGGCAACGTTGCAGGACGAAGTTTTAAAGAGTAGGAAGCAAAAGTCAAATTTGAAAGGACTCGATGAAAAATCTGAACAGTCCATTTCGGAGTTCAGCAAATCAGATTCGAAGGAAATAAAGAAACAGCCAGTGACCGAACAGCTCAAAAGAGACATTTTAGATTATCTTGAGAATTTAATTGAGAAAACGCAATGGTTAGCTCTATTTTATATCAATATAGATTTTTTTATTACTAGATTTTCTCCTTTTATATTGATAGCTTCGTGATTTTTATTTTGGTAACATAGGACGTTGGAACATATCGAAGGCGATATCTTGCTGACGATGCCGAAGATTTCAGAGCTAAACGATCCTGCGATAACAGATGATATGTTAGTGAAGAATAAGGATATTGTTGAGCAAATGGAAGAAATAGTTATGTCATGGGAGAAACATATCCAGAAGGCAAATAATTTAGTATCTCTTTCGTATTTCTTTTTTGTATACTTTTTGTCTAATTTATCTACCGTTTTTTATTACATTGATATATCCATGTGTGATAATTAAAATAATTTGTCTGTAAATAATAAAAGTTAAATCTTACTAATAGCACGTATTAAAACATTTTATTTTATTATCGTTTAGATAATGGAGTCATACGAGAGCAAGGTACTTCAGGGAAAGGGACCAATAGCGGTACATCAATATTGGCAGACCTTCGAAACTGGATTAACGATGTTGGTTGAACAGTTAAAAATGCCCTTCGTTAAGAGAATCCTTGCTCTTCTGGAACAAGCAGTTTCGCCGATCGCCTCCAGCTTTCACAACTTTCAGACCGAACTCTGGAAGCATTATGTTGAAGTTAGGAACAACAATAAGTTTATTCAAACGCTGTTAAGATATTTTAAGGTAAAGATTTTAAGAATTATTTAATTTAAACCTAAACATATCCCACACATATTTCAGGTTATTCAAAATATATTCTAGATATATTCAGGTTCATTCTGAGCACGTCTTTTATTATTAAAGGATTTAATATATTGCATATGCGCGCGCAATTCATTATTTAACTTCACAAAATTTTGAGGACATTCTACGAATGTTTTTTTATTATAAATACAAATTTTTAAATAAAATATTCAGTATATTTATAAAATATTTTATTGAAATATTTCAAAATTGAGAATATTTATATTTTATAAGAATTTTCATAGAATGTTTTATGCTATTTGGAAATTCAAAGATTTATTGATAAAATTTTTGAATTCCCTAAATGAATTTTTCTAAATATTAAAACAGTAATAAAATGCGCTAAATCTATTTTTGCTAAAGCAAAGTCAATTCTAAACTAATTAAAAAATATAGAATTTGTGCAAATATTTTAATAATACTGTTCCATTATTTATTAACATCGCAGTTGATTACCGAATCGGATTCGTTTGAATCTATATCGGAGTGCATCCCCTCGATGATGGAAGGATTGCGAATGTTATGGATATTATCAAGTTATTATTGCCATGAAGAAAAAATAATGCTATTAATGGACCGGATATCGTGGCAGCTCTGCGAAAATGTCAAACAGAATTTAGCGATCATTCGACTATTTAAAAAGCCTCTGGAAGAAATTCTGGAAAAGACGAGTATGGCCAGTGTGATGCTGAAACAATGGAAGCGATTGTACCTGAAGGTCAGATTGGACATCGAACTGTCAGGAAAAGGAGCTCGCTGGGAATTTGATCAGAAGCGTCTCTTCCAGAACACTGAGTACATCGCTGAGGTGTGCAGCGACCTTCACAAGATCGCCAGTGTTCTGCAAGACTTCTATAATATTTTTGGGCCCGATTTGAAATCTATCATAAATGATCCAGCGCAGATTGACACTGTGGTGAAACGAGTGGACGCACTAATAGTACCGATCGAAGAAGTTGATTTTGACATCTTCGATGTATTCAACAAGGAGAATTGGGAAGCGTTGAACGCGTGGTTTTACGAAGAAGTAATATTTTTGGAAGATCAGGCAAAATTCTACATCGATGAGTGTTTCATGGTGTTGATCAGCGCCGAGAATTCACTGGAGATGTTGCTCAAGTTCAAGAATATAAAGACCCGTGACGCTATTCAACACCAGTTGTTCCGGAAATTTAATGTTATTATGCAACAGTTTAGCAAAGAGATTAATGTCGTAGAGAGCATATATAATCGTGGCAAATGGCAGCCGCCGTTATTGACGTATCATCCGCCGATGGCGGGAGCGATCTTTTGGGTGAAGCAATTGTTCCACAGATTACGCAGGCCAGTTTTGATTTTCCAGGAAGTGCACGAACTGAAGCACAGTGAGCTGAAACTGCTTGCGTTCAGCCAGTATTTCGATCTTGCGAAGCAGCTGAAGAATTTCGAAGGAGTGACATTTAACGCATGGCTAGATAAGGCACTGCTGATGGTGACTACTACCTTGAAAAAGAGCGTGCTGAGGATAATACGAGTTGAACGGGAGTATCCAGCCACTTTAACCTTCCCGGACGAAGAGCGAGCCACGAAAAATCTGATTCATGTAGAAAAAATGAAGGTCAAGAATGTGGGTTCTATCTTATCTCCATATAGCTCCTTACCGAAGATAGATGGTGTGATATCGAAGGCCAGCGCAGAGATCATAAGTACCATGGATTCTAGAATGGAGCAAGCACTTCCGGAAGTGAAAGTCGATACCAGAGGATCCTTGAAAGACGGTAAAGCTTCATCCGTGTTTTTCGATAAACACGACTTCGTTCGCGCGAAGATCACTTGGCCAGAATTTATGAGTGGCGCCATTTTGATAGAGTGTCAGCTACGCTTTCAGATTAATTTCGATTGGGAGATATTCGAGATCATCAGAGAGGCAGAATTAATGGAGCAGTTGGGTTTCGAATTGCCTGCGACTATCAGAGACGTTGGTATTCAGAAGAATCGACTACGAGCGGATATCGAAGTCACCACGAAAATGATCGATCAGTACAATAACATCCTAGATATGCTGGACAGAGCGGACATACAATTATTAAAGCAGATTCTACAAGATGTTGAGAAAAACATTCAACCTGGAGAGACGCGGTTCAATTGGAACTCCTTAACTATCTCGGATTATGCGGCCGCCTGTTACAAAATACTGAAGAACTTAAACTCTATTGTCGAGCAAGTTAATCAGATAAAGAAAGAGCTTGATAATCGAATAGAATCTGAATTACAATCGTACCATCTGTTTTCCATGAAGAAGGAAGTCAATGAATCAGAGGATCTCTTGTCATGCAAGGTTATTTAAATTTTTTTTCATAATATAATTGAGAATTACACAGATATTTTGTATTTGTGTTAATTTAACAATGATTTTGTTATTTAAACATTTTACGATAATATTTTTGAAATATCTACGGGTTTTATTAAATTACCCACACGCTCAGTTCATTTCAGTAATATTGCAGCAACGTTCCAATATTGTTGCAAACTTTTATGCTTATGAATGATATTCAACATTTTTTACAATTAGTATTAAATAATACAATTTTTTATGAGTAAGTACAGTTTTTTACAATTAACATTAAAATAACGTATCTGAAAATGTAAATTCAGTTTATAAGATATTTAGAAAAATGTTAATTTTTATGAATAATGTATATTTGATTGTAAACTTTTTTTATTGTAAATATTATTTAACAAAATGGAATTGTCTTATTGTTAAATAAGATAATAAGAATAAGATATATCTAATTTCCTCTTTATAGAGTTATTTTATGGAAATAAAAAATCGACGATCTGAATTGGTATCGTCGATGTTAAAGGCTTATCAGTCGATTAGTCCGATGCTTGTGAAACTAGAAAGTTTAGTATTGGGTACTTCTACTGGGACAAGTCCAGCTATGCAGCTCTTGTACAAAAAATATGAAAAGAAAATCTTTGCTGCCTTTATAATGTATATCTCTTTTAAGAGTAAAAATGATAATTACATTACAAAATAAATTTTTTATATTATAAAATCGTCGTTTGATCCACTTTCTAGATGTATGGTCAGAAACATGGAAGTTCTGAACAAAATGTTGAATAGCACTAAGCCAATCTTCCAAGTAGACGTATTATTAATAACATCCGAAGTAATATTACGTCCATCGCCCAACGAAATCTTTAGTACCATTTGCTACGATGTACGAGATTTACTCGAAAGACTCAAAGAATTCTCCAGATGGATGAATGGAACTTGCTTACAGTGCAAACCGCAAACAAAGGAGCATTCACAGGATTTAGTCACTTTCAGCTTCTTCGAAGACGTGATGAGCATTCGAGTTGAGTAAAGCCCTGATAAAAATTTTTCTTATAATTGTTCATAATTTTTCAGAATTTCTATTGATATAACATTATATATTATAAGACTATAAGAAATGTAAATTTAGCTTTAAAGTCGCGTAATTCGATCAAGAAAATTGTAAGAAAATTTTTAAAAAATTTTGTAAATAAAACTCTGTTCTTTTTTATACAAAAAAAAGTATTACAATTTTTAAGAAAATTTTTATCAAAGCACAGATTATTTAATATAATTTTAAAGAACATAACAATATGATCTTTATAAAGATACAAAACTGTAAAAATCTTTTAAAAATAGCTAAAACATGTAAAAAGTTTTAAGCTTTAAAATACGTTTTTTATTTTTTTATCTGTGATGATTTTTTACCAAGAGTTTCGACGATCTAAAAATTGCACAATTTTGAGTATTTTAAAAGTGTTTTCTATTTTATTGAGTAGTATAAATAAATGATAAATTCCTGAAAACATTATAAGATTTTATGAGAATTTTTTTCACTAAAGAGTTCACCGATTATTATGTTAAATTTTACGATAATTTAATAATTAATAATAAACATGTTTAAAAAATTTATTAGCATTACGCAATGTGATTTAAGATTTAAAATTACAGATAGTTAACGAACTTGTAAAAATGGTTCACGACACAGCGTATAGAATTTCGGCTGATTGCTGGCGATACCTATATAGATGGAAGAAATATAGCAACTTGTGGTCATTTGATAAAAATCTGGCTTGTGAAAAATTTGCAGCGACAAAACCTACGGTTATACAATACTATGAAAAGTTCTCGTTTTATGAAGGCATTCTGGAGGAACTTGAAGACATGTCATCGTATTTTGACATAAACAGTATACGGTAAATATAAAATGTAATGTTGTTAACAAGAAGAATAATGATAAAAGTTCATTATATCCAAGAATTAACTTTTCATTTTTTAATTCTATTATATTCCAATTTACTCTTCTTTTTTTCCAAAGGCTCAACCTGAAACCGCTTTTATCAGGCATCGAGCAACAAGCAAAGGAATGGAAACAGGTTTTAGGGAATTATCTTCTGTCTGATACCATATTGGCTATGGGCCAACTTAAAACTCAAATCGATACCTTTCGCGGCGAGATCGAGCTGGTAGTCTCGGAAAAGGATAGCTTTGTATCAATCATGCATGCGATCACCGATGTGAAAAGTATGGCGATACAAGCCGAAGTGCGATTTCTCTGCTATCAAGAGTGCTTTCAAACTATGCGCACCCATGGGATCGTTTTTTCCTCATCGGATGAAGCGATGGCGTATGAATTGCAACAAGATTGGGAATCGTTGTATCTTGAAGCGCTCTACAGAGCTGCAACTTTAGAAGGCACGAGTGACAAATTTTCCGAGCTTACTGAAGAAGAAATCCAGCAATTCTTGGTTGACATCACAAAGTTCGCTGAAAATTTTGAGACATTTGGTCCCGGAAGTATCGGAGATGACCTGGAATTAGGACTAAAAAAAATGAGTGTATGTAAAATTTAAAAGAGATAATTAAAAATACGATTATATCTTTTTAAAAACATTCTTCTAAAAAAACATTAAAGATATTTATTTAAAAAGTTAAAATTATTTATAAATAATACAATTATATATATTCTCAATTATTATATTCTTCTCTCTAAAAATATTTTTCTAAAATACATTTCGAGTTTTGATTAACTTTTCTAAATTTTTTTGAATAATATCACATCTTTAATAAGAACAAAGAAGTTAAAAAGAAGTTAAAAGATTTCTTTATTCTTCTTCTATTATATAGGAATATGGCAAGCTGATTAATAAATATGAAGAAAAGCGGCTGGATCTGATAAAGTTAGAAAACTTGTTTAACTTACCGTCTACCGATTATTCAACTCTCCTCAAGATCAAAACAGAATACGAGGGCATGGAAGTGCTGTATAATCTCTACAAGGAACAGAAAAGCGCGCGAGAAGTCTGGGCGAAGACTCTGTGGGTGAACTTGAATCCGCAGCAACTCATCGAGGGTATGGAACATTTTATAAGGGAGTTTCGACAGCTGCCGAAAACCATTAAAAATATGGATATTGGCCACGCATTGAAGACCAACATGAAGAACTTCAAGAACTCGGTGCCGCTCTTCATCGAGCTGAAAAACGAAGCTATGCGCGAAAGACACTGGCAAGAGTTGATGAGAAGGACCGGACAGTATTTCGATATGGACCCGGACAGGTGTGCAGATAAAGAATAATTAGCGAGTGTTAATTAGACATACGAATAAACAGATAACTTGATAGATCGTGATTTTAGTTGCGAAAAGAATAATATGTATAATAATATGTATATAGAAGAAACTATTAGACTTATATATTTATGATAACTATATTTTTGTATCTATCTTTTATTATATCTGAATATTAATTTTATTATTTATATATATTATTTTTATTTGCATAGTGCAACTATATTAACGTGCAATATTTTCACAAAAAAAAAAACGATTTGTTGAAGTATCTAAAAATTTAGCTAAATGCAAATCTGAAAGTAATATTGTTGGACATCAAAATAAATACGTAAGAACCTCAAGCATGATGAGTGATTGCAAAAAGTTTTAACATTCTAATAAGTAATTTAAACATCTTACATAATTTAATAGTTCAATAAAATTATCTTCAGATCTATATCTGACTAAATTTTTAAATAATTCCACAAAACCATCCTTTTCTTGTGCAAATGTAGAATATATATATATATATATATATATATATATATATATATATATATATATACGTACTAATTATTTATTTATTTAATTTTAATTACGTTAGTTAGTTAATTAAACTTAAAATTAAATTAGTTAGTAGTAGTAGTTATTAATTTAA
>NW_012130097.1:362791-386728 GCF_000143395.1 Atta cephalotes
ACTAACTACTTTATTTNTATATAGTAGTATAGTATATATATATATATATATATATATATATATATATATATATATATGCAAACACATTTGATTTTTTAAACTTGCGTGTATAACAAAATTAATGTTGCGAGATGTAAATTTATGTTCTAGAATAATGATTATATCAAATCTGTATATAATTTTTCAGTTAAATTAACAAGTATCTTGCATGTTCTACTTTTTTTTTAATTACACGAGTCTGTTTACAGATCATCGCAAGAGACATAATTTATTATTAATGACCAATATACTCAATCAAGTGCATATATTGTAATTTGATACTTACTTCGTAAAAGTATAATTAGTTACATAGACATTTTATAAGTGATATAAACATGGCACAAAAAAAAATCTTTTACCATAGAGGGGTAAGCTTCAAGCCACACAACGTTCGCTTTAAGTACATAAATATGATAGCCTGAATTGTTCCAGATTTACTTTAGAGAATATGTTCGCTATGGAACTGGGAAAGTATCAAGATATTGCACAAGATGTTGTAATGTATGCCGTGAAAGAACTTGCGATAGAAAGAGGCATGAAAGAATTAGCAGAAATATGGAAATCCATGGAATTTAATATAGTGAAACATTATAAAGGTATTTAGAAAAACATACATTTATTGTTATTATTGAACAAACAAATATGCAAGTATATAAGATTTAATATAGAGTATATAAGATTAAATTTGATTAAATTAGTTCATAGGAAGAACGATTTTGCTAAAGTATCTAAAAATTTAATTAAGAACAGAATTTAATTATCATTAAATTAATTATAATGAGATATATAATCCTACGATTGTTGATTACATTTTCCAGGCATAGAAGAGCGCGGCTTTATTCTTGGACCACTTGACGAATTGAATCTGGTACTCGAAGATAACATGTTGACCGTACACAGCATGGCAGCCTCGCAATTCGTCGGGCCGTTTCTCAATGTTGTACAAAAATGGGAACGCACAATGCATACGATCTCCGAAGTTCTGGAAGTGTGGGTGGATCTTCAGCGAAAGTGGCTGTATCTCGAGGGTATTTTCGTGGGTGGCGACATTCGTTTTCAGTTGCCGGATGAAACAAAAAGATTTGATGATATCGATCAAGCTTACCGAAAAATTATGGCTGACACGGCGAAGAGGCTCAATGTTTTGGAATGTTGCTTGATTTATGGTATTTGGAAAAGAATTAATTTGTCTCATTATTAAAGTTAATCTAATTGAAAAAAATTAGTATAATATATTTTTAAGAATTTTCATATAACATTTCATATATATTTTAAATAATATGAAGATTTCTAAAAAATATCATATACACCTTCAGACTTTATTCTAGAAATTGGAAAATGAGAAATTTTAGAATATTTCAAAATTCATAAATATATATAAAAATTTCTAGAAAAGATCTAGATTTTTATATTTCTGAAAAGATTATTCCAATTCGTATTAAAAACTAAAAAATTTTACCTGGTCGAGGCAAGCATTTTTTTTTTTAATTATAAGATTATATAAAAATTTTGAAGAAATATATGAAGAATTTTAGGAAAAATTGTCGTCAAGAAAATTTCAAAAATATATAAGAAATATACATATAAGAAACTTATAAGAAATATACATAAAATATAAAATAAATTAGAAAAAATTAAAAAAAATTATTATTTACTTATTTGTTAATTAGGTCGAAAGAGTGAGTTTGAAACTATGATAGCAGCCCTCGAGAAGTGCCAAAAGTCTTTGAAAGAATATTTGTGCAACAAACGCATTATATTCCCAAGATTCAATTTTATTAGCGACGATGAACTGCTAAACATTCTCGGCAGTGGTACTCCTACTACAATTCAGGAACATGTAGGAAAGATGTTCGATAATCTCGATAAATTCATAATAGTATCAGACACAGATAAACAAATGGCTACGGCTCTCGTATCTTGCGAAAGAGAAGTTATGGATTTCAGAAATCCCGTATCCGTGGAAGATCAGGTCGAAATCTGGATGGGACTGGCTCTTGAAGAAATGAAAAGATCGAATCGATATCTAACAAAGAAAGCGGTCTACAATTACGGCAAGGTTTATATTGAATTATGCGATAATTATTATCGCACGTTACTTCCGTTCATTTGCTCTTCAAAAAAACATTTTTCTAAAACATCTCATACTTTCTCTGTTAATTTTTAATGTACCATTTTAAAGTAATAATTAATTGACAAATTAAAATATTTTTTTTATTTAGAAATTGTATATAATAACTTTCACTATTTTGTACGTAAACGTAGGTGCGAAGACCAATAACTCAGTGGATACTCGAATTTCAAGGAATGATGGTTCTCGTAGCCAATCAGATATGGTGGACCGCAGAAGTCGAGAATGTTTTCGATAAGATATCCCAGGGAAATAAACGCGCTATGAAAGAAGTAATGCTCGCAAATTGTGAATACAATTTGTGTCATGTTGTGTCTTTTGTTATTGAAAATAAAAAAGTATTTCTTTTTTTATGTATGTAGTATTTTTTTTATATATATAGTATTTACAACAACTCAATACTCAAGTGGACGAAGTGGTGACATTGATGGGTACCGATTCGCTTACAAATAATGACAGAAAGAAGATTGATATGGTTTTGACCATTAACGTGCACATTCGCGACATTGTCGAGAGTTTTGTTAGAAACAGTATTGTGGATCCTACAGAATTCGAATGGGAAAGTCAATTAAGGTAATTTTTTTATTATGTAAAAATATGTAGCTTTTATCAAATTTTAACAGTATAAGTCTTTTAATAATACGAACTTTCAACAATACAATTTAAACAATAATCTTTTAATAATACAATTTTAATTTTTTTATATTAAACAATATATTTTTGATGTAGTCATAACAATATTTAAAATTAATAAATATTTATATAAAAGTACTTTTATATAAAAGTTTTTATAAAAGTACTATTACTTTTATGATTATTGTAATCTACGGCGGAGTATTTTCGCGTATATAGATTTTACTGGGTTCATGATCTGGACAATGTATGGATGAATCAATGCACAGGCACTTTCGAATACGGTTACGAGTACATGGGTCTTAATGGCAGATTGGTCATTACGCCACTGACAGATAGAATATATCTCACTATTACGCAAGCTCTCTCGATGCACTTAGGCGGTGCACCGGCGGGTATGTAATGCATGTATACATGAGAGTTGCAAATGTCTCAAGATAACATCTTCTCATCGATCTTAAATCTTAATGTCTAACCATGATAAAACAAATTATACTGTAATTATAAATACAAAGATATATTGGAAAAAGTGAAATGTTATATGAAATTTGAAAACATCAGCGCAAATACTTTTAATTTACCCATTTTAATTTTTTAATGGTTTAAGCAACAAGTTTATAAAACTGCGTTTTCTTAATTTTTAACACTAAGGTCCTGCTGGAACCGGAAAGACTGAGACAGTCAAAGATTTAGCGAAAGCTCTAGGGCTCTTATGTATCGTAACTAATTGCGGCGAAGGAATGGACTATATCACGATTGGAAAGACTCTGAGTGGTCTCGCTCAGTGTGGAGCATGGGGTTGTTTCGACGAATTTAATCGTATCGACAGTTCTGTTCTCTCTGTTATTTCGACCCAGCTTCAAACTATACGCTCGGCACTGCAAGTTAAAGCTCAAAGATTCGCGGTATATATTTCATTAAACTGAAAAGCACGAAGTGTCCGGAATAATACGAGTTATTTATAATCACAATTATATATTAAAATTTTTTTATAAATTAATAGAATAATTTTAATATTATAAAGAAAAATATTTTATAATATTAATATATGTTCGTGTCTGATATTCTATTTTTCTGTAGTAAAGTGTAGTTCTATTTTATTTTAATTTAAATATTATTCTCAATTTTTTAAATAAATATGTATTTATCAAATATGATTACATTAATTTCTCCATTATTTTATATATGATAAATATAAACAAATTATTATTAAATATAAATTCCTGTTTCTATTTATTACATGTATATTATGTTCTATAATAACCAAAATATTCTCCAAAAGTTCGAGGACCAAGATATCGTATTGGACTCGAAGGTAGGAGTCTTCATCACTATGAACCCAGGATACGCCGGTCGCACGGAATTACCAGAGTCTATTAAAGCCCTCTTTAGACCAGTAGTCTGCATAGTGCCGGATAACGAGTTAATCTGTCAGATTAAGCTTTTTAGCGCCGGTTTTTTGATGGCAAAGTTGCTCGCAAAGAAGATGACCGTTCTCTATAAGCTGGCGAGCGAACAGCTAAGCAAACAAACACACTATGATTTTGGCTTGAGGGCCCTTAAATCTGTGCTTAATATGGCCGGCGAGTTGAAGAGAACTTCCAATGATTTACCCGAAAACGTCGTGCTAATGAGAGTCCTCAGAGACATGAACTTACCTAAATTTATATATGATGACGTGCCGCTGTTCCTGGGTCTGATAAGGGATCTCTTTCCTGACTTGGATTGTCCCAGAATGCACTATCTAGACTTTAATGAAGCAGTTGAGGCGGTATTAAAAGAACATGACTATATTGTTTTACCTGAGCAAGTAAATAGTGTTCTCTAGATTTCTAACGCATGAAAGAAGGTTTTGCTAAAGTATTTAATACTAAATTTATTTTGTTAAGATAAAGATTTAGTTAGAAACATATTTATAAGATATATAGATTTATAAGATATATAAATTTATAGTTAGATATAGAAAATAATTTTGTTAGATCAAAAAATAATTATGTAAAATAATCAAACTAGAATGTTCAAATTGTTTGCATTATTAGACTAGCGTCTTATATAATAATTTGGATAGTCAACAACATTATTTTTTTAGATCTAAATTTTTTGATACTAAATTTTTTGATACTTTAACAACATCATTCCTTCCTTGTATACATATATATTTAGCTATTATAATCGTAGACTTCAAATTAACAAAAATAATAAAAAACATATATAACTCGGTCTAGGTTGATAAAGTCATTCAGTTATATGAAATGATGATGATTAGGCATTCTACGATGATTATTGGTCCCACCGGCGGTGGTAAGACAGTGGTTGTCGAAACGCTCTGCAGAGCACAGACGTACCTTGGTAAACCCACAAAATTGCACATTTTGAATCCTAAGGTGTGAATAATAATTAATTATAACTATATAATTAATTATAATTAATTATAAGTAGCATTGTTAAATTTTATTGCAAAATTCTTTATGTCATCATGATTTTTAAAGGCTTGCACCGTCATCGAGCTGTACGGAAAGCTAGAACCTACAACACGGGATTGGGCGGATGGTCTTCTGAGTAATATCTTTCGAGAAATTAATCGACCGCTGGATTCCAGCAAAGATGAACGAAGATACATACTTCTCGATGGGGATGTTGATGCGTTGTGGATCGAAAACATGAACTCGGTAATGGATGATAACAAGCTATTGACTCTGGCCAATCAAGAAAGGATCAAATTGCAGAATTATTGTAGTCTGCTCTTTGAGGTAACTTAATGTGGATATAATATCGACTATTGAATATGTGAGAGACAATTTAGAAAAATTAATTTGATGTTTGAATAAGACGGTATTCAAATAAATATGAGCATAAAGACAATAGGAGGCATTATTTGTAATTTCACTCTTTGTATAAAAATTATACAAAGTACATTCAAATAAATATGAGCATAAAGACAATAGGAGGCATTATTTGTAATTTCACTCTTTGTATAAAAATTATACAAAGTACATTGTAATTTGTTTCAAAACTATTATTAAATCGTAGTATATATATAATAATAGTATATAACTACGATTTAATAATGAATTAATAACAGTTTTGAAACAAATTATAATGAAAAAAGAATTAAGGGTAATAACGTTATAATGAACTAAATTATAGAAAAATGACATTTTTAATAGTTCTAAAGATCTAAAGATACTTTAAAAAATAAATTGATCCCTGTGCTAAAGGTAGGCGACTTGCAGTACGCCTCACCTGCAACGGTTTCAAGAGCAGGTATGGTCTATGTAGACCCAAAAAGTCTAGGCTACCAGCCGTACATGGACAAGTGGATACAAACCAAAAGCAATGCCGATCAAGATTTTCTTCGAGGAATGTGCGAGAAATATGTGCATGGCTCACTTAAGCTTATTACCGAAGGAATGTTAGGCTTTCAAACAGTCGAACCTCTTCGGACGATTATACCGCAAACTGGACTCAATATGGTAACTACTAGATTGATTATTGATTTGTGGACAATTATGATTGTAGTGGTAATTAAAAAGCGCATCGAATGTAAAAATTAACTACTGACACAATTATAATATGAAATTAGACTAAAGAAAATAAGTCTAATAAAGTAAGAGGAATCTTATATCTCACTGCTTGGATCTCAATGCTTAAGTAAAAGATGTTTATTAAAAATGCTTATTATTAGCATCAATATTATTAAATTATTTGTCAATTTAATACATGATATTATTACTCTAATTCTGTTCATTATTACGTTCAAGATTGAAAAAAGGTTTCGGAGCGGTTTGCACAATTGGATATATATATAAATTTACATAGAATTATTTAAGCACTAAATTTACAGAATTATTTAAGCACTAAGATCCACTTTAGGTCAAATAGGATTTGTTTTATTTAATTAAATATTGATACAATTTGTAATCATATTTCTTTAAAATTAAAATTTATAATATGTAAAATTTATAATGTTAAATTAACACATTTTATATTTATTTATTTTAGAATTTATATTTAAAAAAAATATGATTTTTATATTATTTGTTTATTTACTCATATATTTTTTAAAGAAAACAGAGAGTCTCTAATATAAATACAAAATGTTTTTTTACTGTGCTTCGTATTTTATTAATAACATTTTTTGCATGGTTTCCGAAGGTAACTCAATTTTGCTTCGTATTTGATGGTTTATTGTCAACATTAAAATATGAATTGGAAAAACAAAAATCAGAAATCGATGAAGAGGACAATTTGTTAGTAACGAAAAAGAAGCTCTGGGAGGCAATGTACATTCAAGCGTGCTATTGGTCATTCGGTGCATCTATTGTAGACGAGGCGCGCTCCAAATTCGATGAGTACATAAAGAAAATATGTGGATTTATGTTAGTGGAAGACACACCTGCTAAACCAGCGTCCGCTAGTAAGCTCAATAGAAACAAATAAATTAATCAATACGAAAATTAAATAAATTTAATAAGATCTGATTAATGTAACTTTTTTTGCTTGTTAACTAAAAATGTGCATGTTTGCTCAGAATTTATACCCGTATCTTTTCCAACCATCTATGACTACGTACTGGATATCAAGGAAAAGGTTTGGAAGGCATGGAAGTGGTTGGTACCAATGTATGTTCATGATAGACAGAAGAATTTTTCGGATATTTTAGTGCAAACAATTGATACTCTGCGTACTACATGGTTCGTAAATCTCATGAACAATCTACAGAGACCGGTATTGTTGGTCGGAGAAACTGGTACGTCGAAAACGGCAATCATTCATGAGTTTTTAAGGAATTTGAATCCTGAAAAATACGTAAGTAAATAAAACAATTTGATTAATTATTGAAGAATTATTGAAGAAATCAAATCAATTTAATTAGTAATTGTTTTCTATACAAGGTGTCTCAAAAGAAAACGTCAATATTATGATGGTCTGTTTTAAGTAAAACTGTTCATATAAAGTTTATATGAATTTTTGCTTGGAAATCTCGGAAACCATTCGAAATAGAACACATATTTATATAAACATTTTTGCTTAAAATAATCAATGCCATCATTTTCCAGAATATTGACTTATCCTTTTGGAATATTCTGTATGGTATATTTTATTCACATAATTCCAATCAAATATATAATGTAATATGTACATATATAAAAAAAACATGTAATAAGATACAAAAGTTTTATATTTATCAATAATTTATGACTAATAGGAACAGCTCTTAATAAACTTTTCGTCAAGAACTACTTCAATGGACGTGCAAAGAAATATTGAATCGGTAGTGGAGAAAAGATCAAGAGAAGTATTCGGAGCCCCACCTGGAAAGAAATTAATAGTTTTCATTGATAACATGAATATGCCAATCGTAGATATTTATGGAACTCAACAGCCCATTGCGTTTCTTAAACTATTGTTTGAAAAGGGTGGCTTTTATGATCGCGGACGTGATTTGAATTGGAAATATATGAAAGATATTTGTAAGTATGTTCAGGAAGTAACAAATATACCAAAAATGCTTTTTTAAAAACACGAAGCTAATTTTCCTAGCAACAATTTTATCAATTTTTCATAATTTATCGACATCAAGGATTTAATATATATTTATAATATGTATGTTTAATTAATTGAAAACTTATGTCACGAATGTATTTTCTGTAACAATTAAAAATTTGTGTTAAATTTAACTCATTTTATACAAATTACATAAATCTTTGTGTTAATTTAACATGAAATGAATATTAGGAAGTAATATAAACATTATATAAAAAATTAATATAGAAGGTGTAACATTGACAAGCTTGTGTAAGCATATTTCTTAGTAAAATTATGTTAATTGTTTATAATATGTAAAATTAACATATTTTATTCATTTATTCTAGAATTTATATTTTTAAACACATTATTTTTATATTAATTAATTGGTCGCAGTACGAAATGTTTTTTACTGTTTGTAGATTATTTAGCAGCTATGGGAGAACCCGGTGGTGGTAGGAACGAAGTCGATCCGCGATTTATCTCAATGTTCTCAGTTTACAACGTAACTTTTCCAACGAACGAGACTCTGAATTATATTTACACGAGTATTTTATCCGGACATCTGCAGACATTTTCGGAGGCAATTCTATCTATCGCAGACAAACTTGTACAATTGACGTTGGAACTTTACGAGGTAATTTTGTGTCACGTTACGTATAGTATTATATCTCTAAGTGAGATACGTATATTAACAACATAATGTGTCCTAACTATTCAGATAATTAGGAACGAACTACTGCCGACTCCGTCCAAGTTTCATTATATTTTCAACATGCGAGATCTCTCAAGAATCATGGCTGGATTACTTCAGACACATCCTAATATCTTTTTTGTAACCAAACAGTTTGTTAGGCTCTGGAGAAACGAGGTCACCAGAGTTATTTGCGATCGCCTCATTATTGTACAAGTAATAAAGCTTCTTCTTTTTTTCTTGTACATTAATTTTACGTTATGATCGACTTTTTTCAACGTAATTATTCGTATAGAGTACATCTCAACATTACATTTCAATTTTCATTGATTTTGTGATCTACAATTAAATGAATTTAAATTGATAATATTTTATACATTTTTTAAAAATAAAGATAAATGAAAAAAGTTTTTAATTGTTCAACAATTTACTCTAAATAATATAAATAATATAAATAAATAACATTTAAATATGTAGCACGACTTTATAAGGTATGGGCATTCTAAGGAATCTAATATATATTAATAATTAAAGAAGAATTAAAGATTCGTTTTTAAAATAATTTTGTTATTTCAGGATAAAAATTTAATAATCGAGCAATTGAATGAAAAAATACGAAATTGTTGGGAGCTAGAACCTGAAGTGATTCAATACAGTTTAAGAGACCCGATACTATACGGCGATTTCAGAAATGCCTTAAATAAAGATGAGCTTAGATTTTATGAGGATCTATTGGATTATGAAGCAGTTTACAGCTTGTTTCTAGAGGTCAAGTTTTTTTTATCTTTAAATATATAATTTTTAATTATTTTTCTATGTTATATTAACATTCCTATCTATAAATATTATTCAAGCAACATCATTGTTTAACCTGGAACTGAGTGGGGAGTCCTACTAATTCCACTTAATTATATCTTTTATTTACAACTGCAAATTTAAATTGTTATTAAAATAAACTTATTAATGTTCATACACATTTTTTTGTTTATGAGTTATGTCATTTTGGTTCCTGGAAATTAATTAGTGTCTTTAGTCAACATAAATGTCATAGATCCAACAATAATTGTGTGACAGATTTTAATGTCAACTCCAGAGAATTAAATTAACGTTTAATATATATTTAAAAAATGTCTTTATGCTATCTACAGATTTTCGAAGAATACAACGAAAGGAACAGAACTAAGCTGCACATGGTTCTCTTCAATGACGCGCTCGAGCATCTGACTAGAGTGCATCGTGTTCTTCGAATGCACTGCGGTCATGTATTGATCATCGGTACGGATGGCAGCGGCAAGAAATCCGTGATCAAGTTAGCATCCTTCGCTGCCGATTATCAACTCTTTCAAATCGTTCTGCGTCGTGGATACAATCAAGCGTTCTTCCGCGAAGATATAAAGAATTTGTATAATATGGTCGGCCTGGAAAATAAAAGGATTGTATTTATGTTCACGTCTGCCCACATTAAGGACGAAAGCTTCCTCGAGTTAGTGAACAGCATGTTGACAGGTTTCATGCCGGCTGTCTTCAACGATGAAGAGAAAGATATAATTGTCTCTTCCTGCAAAGATGCAGCGGTTAAAGCAGGCTTTGATGCCTCAAAGTAAGCTGTTTGTCCACTTTACGCGATTTTATTTTAAAATTCTTGAAATATATTTAATCCTAGAAGAATGTATAATATTAAGTGATACAATATATTATTATATTGATAGTAAATTCTACAATTATAAGAAAATAAGTCACTCTTAATTAATGTAACTTAAGTTTTTCGTACATTTTGTTTAATATAAAAATATTTACAATCTATACTAAATACATATCTATATTAAATACAAATAATCTATAATAGTTCAATTAGACCTCTTGTCAGAGAACAAATCGAATTAAGTAAAGAAATGCTTTGGACAGAGTTAATGTTTTAGTGTTAAAATAAAATTTTTTTTATTTTAGGAAGAGCGTCTGGTCGTATTTCGCTAAGACATGCACCACGAATTTACGAATAGCGTTGGCGATGAGTCCATCGAGCGATGCTTTACGGACACGCTGTCGCAGTTATCCCGGTTTAATCAATAACACCACTATAGACTGGATGTTCCCGTGGCCGCAACAGGCCTTGGTAGCGGTAGCGAATGTTTTACTCAGAGACGTAAGCAAAAATAAAACGGCGAAAAAACCCAAACAGAATAAGATCTCAATAAGTCATAATAAATCGTGACTGATTGAAAAGTTATTTTTAAGTATTTTAGAGACACTTTGACACCATTTCAATATAATAATGACATTTTGTTCTACTCGAAATGTTCCAACATGAAATGAGAAATCCTTTTTTTTCAGAATCCGATCGTACCGCAAGAATACAAGGAAGTAATCGTGAGTCATGTTGTATACGTACATACATCCGTATTGCAATATACAATGGACTTTGCGACAAAGCTGAGGCGACGAAATTATATCACGCCATGGCATTTTATGGATTTTATCAACACTTATTTGAATCTATTGGTGGAGAAGAAGAATTTCATAAATTCGCGCTGCACTCGTCTTTCCGAAGGTAGTTACAAAACCTTTTATGCAAAAGTCCGAAATTATTTTATTTTTTTATTATATTTTTTAATAAGATATGAAGTCAATAAATTTAATAATATTTCTTTAATATCACCTTTTATGTCTCTTATTTCATTTTTAAAAGAAATTATCTTTCTATAAAAGTCTTATGTTGTCATATAATTTAAGAGAAATTATCTTTCGACAGAGTTTTTCGTTTTCAAATAACAAATTTTTTTTATAGGATTACAAAAAATCATAGACGCTTCGGTGACTTTAACGGAATTAAATGAAGTCTTGGCAGAGCAAAGAATCAAAGTAGATGATCAAACGACGAATTGCGAACAGTTGCTCGAGATTATTGGTAAGAGCACAGACATCGAGTTGGAAAAAAAGACTCTGAGAGAAGACAAGAGGAAAGAAATTGAGGAAAAGAAGAAAATAATTACCAAAGAAGAAACGGAAGCTAGGCAAGCCTTAGCGGAGGCTCAACCGGCCCTCGATGCGGCCAAACTTGCATTGAGTGACCTCGATAAAGCAGATATTACCGAGATAAGGTTCATTCTAGATTAATTACTATTTTTCTTTCTATATATATATATATAGGTTTTATATAAAATTCATCTGTTTAAAGGACCGATAAAATACGTTTGTTTTTACATATAATATAGCTTGTAATGTGACAAACAAAAGATATTTATAAACATAAGTCTTAATAATGGGTAGGTTTTTAAGTTTACAAAAGTGAATTCGGTCCTTTGTAAGATTTTTAAATATTTCTAATATTTATCAATTATCCATTGAATTTTAAAAAAGTGAAAGAAGAAGAAAATCGTCTAGTAGAATATTAATCAAAAGATATTAATCTTCAAACTTGCTAAAAATCAGTAATGACTATTCAGATCCTTTCCCACTCCGCCCGAACCAGTGCAGATTGTTTCCGAATGCGTTGCAATGCTTCGTGGCGTCAAAGACGTGTCATGGAAAGGAGCAAAAGGCATGATGAGTGATCCTTATTTCTTGAAGCACTTGCAAGAGATGAACTGCGACTTGATCACTTTGCGGCAACTGCAAGCGGTAAGGGCGCATTTGAAGAAGACGGATAAGCTAGATCAGATGCAAGTCATCAGCAAAGCAGGATATGGCTTATACAAATTCGTGCTTGCTGTTCTGGATTATTGCGCCGTTTATAGAGAGGTATTTATTACATTATTTTGTAAGCTTTAATTGATAATTCATCTGCCTAAAATCTAATTTTCATTTATTTCTTTATTTGTTCATTTCTTATTTATTCATTTTTTTTCTTTTAATCTTTTTTCTTCTTTTGATCTTTTCTATTCTTCATTATTTAAAGATTCATCACGGTCCAAGGTCCTCAATATATATAACAAATACTGTATTAAATTAATACTATCAATAATTTAAAATAAAATTTCCTAAATTCTAATACGATAAAAAAGGAAAAATTTAAACTAGTGAGAATCGATATTGTAAACCCTGCACTAATATTCCAACAAATAATATTTAATATTAAATCAATAAAGATATTTCTTTCAACAATACTTTAATTAGAATATGTTATGCTCGTCATAATGTCTTTAGGGGACCAATTATAAAAAACTGTACAGTCAAATGTTAATTATATAAATTTCTATGCTAACATTTTACTTTTGACATTTTACATTTTACTTCTGTCGTTTCAGGTGAAACCAACGATAGACAGAGTTCAAGCACTCGAAGCGGAATCCGAAAAAGCCAGGCGCGCGTTAGAAAAGGAAGAACGGGAATTAAAACGATTGGAGGAAACGATCAAAGAATTAAACGAGAAATATGACGCCGCGATGACTAAGCGACAGAATCTTCAGGATGAAACAGATTTGTTACAACGACGTCTTTCGGCTGCTGACAAACTCATCTCCGGATTGTCCTCCGAGAATGAACGATGGCGAAAGGATCTGGAGGTTCTTCAAGACGACTTGGAAAAGATCACAGGAAATTGCTTGCTCGGAGCAGCCTTTCTGGCTTACAGCGGTCCTTTTTCCTATGAATTCAGGAATGAAATGTACAGCGACTGGGAAAGGAGCATTCTAGACAAGGAATTACCTTTATCAACGCCCTTCAAGTTCGAAACACAACTGAGCGACGACATCGAAATTACTAAGTAAACGAGACTTCTGCTTATATTCATACATCACATAGATATATATCACTACATAATTAAATGTTATAATTTTTCTCTTTATCTATCGATTAAAATTTTGCAAATGCCATTAAATTTCTAAAAATCACAAGTAAAAGAAAAATATCACAAAGACAATTTTAACTACTTAATTCCGCTAATAAAAAAAGTATTCGCTTCAAAATTTCCTTAACTGATATTTGAGAGTTCAATGTATCTGACAAAACTTGATGCATTCTTTGGAGTAAATCTCTTCAAAGGATTTAGAGAGTATTTTTGCAACGTAATTCAATAATTTTTTTAATACATATTTTGAAGATTCAAAATTTAAGAAATAAAATTATCTAATTAAAATTATGCAAAGTCTTGAAAAACATTTAATATAAATAATTTTTCGCAAAGTTTAGCGCATAACTGAAAAAAGGCTGGACTTACAAATACTAATTAGATTAACAATTATTGTTATTATTCATGTAGCACAGATCATTCCAGCAATATTGTAGCAACATTGAAACATTCCAGCATGATGGTAGTAATATTACTGTAAAGCTAAACTAGCTTTTGTAATGTATGAGTAATTGCTATTTTATTTTTTCTAACAAATATATTCGTGTAGCTTAGCGATATAAACACTATGCTTCTAATATTTAATGTAACTTGCAGTTGGAACTCGGAAGGTCTTCCACCAGACGAGCTATCGGTACAAAACGGTATACTAACTCTGAAAGCATCTAGATTTCCGCTTTGTATTGATCCCCAACAACAAGCATTAAATTGGATTAAGAAAAGAGAAAAGAAGAATCTAAAGATCCTCTCCTTTACGGATGCAGATTTCTTGAAGCAAGTTGAATTAGCAATCAAATATGGTCTGCCTGTGCTCGTTCAAGATGCCGACGAGGTTGATCCTATTTTGGCTAACATCTTATCGAAAAATATCCAGAGTAAGTTATACAATTTAAATAAATTCATGAATCGATATATATAATTGCAGTCCGCAAAAACTTAAAATTTTTTTTTATTTGATTTCTGTAGCTGTTGCAGGACGAACTTTCGTCATTCTCGCCGATAAAGAGATAGATTACGATCCGCAATTCAGAATATATTTGACAACAAAAATAACTAATCCGATGCTGGATCCTACTTTATATGCCAAGGCGATTGTCATCAATTACATGGTCACTACAGTAGTGAGTTAACTTCATTACAATTATGATTGATGACAATCATAATTAATGAGCTAAGTCATAATTAATATATGTTATTAGAACATTGATTTACAAGTTTTCTGTTTCTCAATATTTGTTTTCGATATAATTATAATCATATTATAATTATATTTTATTTAAGAAAACAGTAATTTTTCTTTAATTTAAAAAACTATAAATATATCAACTTTAAGTTTTGTAACAATAAATTCTCTCACTTTTCTTCAGGGTTTGGAGAACCAACTTCTGTCAGTAGTAGTGAAAACTGAAAGACCGGACATTGAGGAACAACGTGAAACACTGATTTTAGAAACTAGCAAGAATAAGAATCTGCTGCAGCAATTGGAAAACAGTCTTCTTCGCGAGATTGCCGTGGATAAAGGTAGCATGGTGGATAACATCGAGCTGATCGAGACCTTGGAAAACATCAAGTCCAGCGCCAATGAAGTAATGCAGAAGCTGGTGCTTGCGGAAATCACTTCTGCCGATATCAACAAACTTCGCGAAAACTATCGTCCTGTAGCGGAACGGGGTGCAATTCTATTCTCCGTGCTGGCCGATATGGCCACCGTAAATGCCATGTATCAATACTCGCTGATCAGTTACATTGAGGTGTTCATCCACTCGCTGAAGAGATCGTTACCGGATCCAGTAGTTATTAAACGACTGAAAAGCATTATTCCAATGTTAACGAAGAATGTCTACGATTACGGCTGCACTGGTATCTTCGCGCGGCACAAGTTGCTCTTTTCTCTGCAAACTTGCATGAAGATAGAACAGAATTTAGGCAACGTGAACCAGAAGCAATTAGAATTCTTCATCAAGGGTAGTATGATCCTAGAAAAAGTACCCAAATCGAATCCTACTAAATGGCTGTCGTTGTCGGGTTGGGAAGATGTTATCAAGCTGGCGAGCGATTTCCCAGAGAAGTTCGGACAACTTCCGGAAGAAATACGAGATTCTGAAGATGAATGGAAAAAGGTAAACTAAAAATGCAGTAACTATACAAATAATTTAATGTCGTAAATTTTAGTGCAAAACTGTAATGGAAATAATACTTTTAAATTTTATTTAAAAGTATTCTATACACAGAAAAATATCATTCTACTGAGAAAAATGATTATTTAGATAATTAATTATCCATTTCAGTGGTACGACTCGGATACACCAGAATCTGAAGAACTTCCGTGTGATTATAGTACGCGAGTGACATCGTTCGAAAAGTTAATGTTGATACGCTGTTTTCGAATCGACCGCATATATCGTGGTATTACCAATTACATTATCAAAATCATGGGCAAGCAATACATTACGCCGCCTCAGGTGAGCTTCGACATGATTTTCGAGGAAAGTACACCGACCATGCCAGTAGTTTTCATCTTAAGCCCGGGTTCGGATCCCACTTCAGAACTTATGAAGTTGGCTGATCGATACGGTTACGGCGGAGGAAAATTTAGATATCTTTCGCTCGGTCAGAACCAAGAAAAAGTAAGATATATGATAACAAACATTTTGTACTTATGTTAAAATGTTGGTCCTTGTTAAAATTTTTACGTAGAAATTTTAAACATATTTGAATATTAATTTAACGTAATGTGATTGTGTTATTTGAACTTTTCGTACTAACTATATTTAATATTTTTTATAGCAGGCCTGTCTAATTTGAGCTCCGAAGCCAAAACGCAAAGCCAAACGCAAAAAAAATTCAATGTGGATAAGATTTCGAGAATTGGAAAGTGTTGATACGATCTGACGCTTATCAACACTTTATTCCTAAAATCCTACTCATATTGAATTTTTTTACGTCCATGGCTTTGCCTTTTAACTCCTGGAACTCCTCAAATTGAACAGGTTTGTCTTATAATATAAAATAACATCGATTAAGTGAATGATTAACATTAATTTTCTATATTTTAAAATTGTTGTATTTAATTGCCTTTTAAAAATTATTTGTTTAATAGATTGCAATGGAATTATTGCAAACAGCAAAAACAAGAGGTCAATGGCTAATGTTCCGGAATTGTCATTTATTGCTATCTTTCACGAAGAATTTAGAAAAGATCGTGGAGAACATAGAGAAGCCTCATCCCGATTTTCGCTTGTGGCTTACTACGGAACCCACCCCTAATTTTCCAATCGGAATACTTCAACAATCTTTAAAAGGTAGAATACTTATTATATTCCAAAAGTTATATATCATATTTTTGAACGAAATTTATTTGCAGTGGTGACGGAACCGCCGAGTGGATTAAAGCTAAACTTGCAAAACACGTATTTTAACATGCGACCGCAGGTCTTGGAAAGTTGTTCTCATCCTCTTTATAAGCATTTAATTTACGTTCTAGCATTTTATCATGCAGTTATCCAGGCAAGCGAATATTTAATATGATTGCATATTTAATCTTCAGAGTAATTTTTTTATTAAAGTGCTTTCAACATTGCAGGAGAGAAGAAAGTATGGTAAAATTGGATGGAACTTAAAATACGACTTCAACGAGTCAGATTTTAATGTGTGCATTACCATCTTAGACACTTATTTGACGAAGGCAATGGCGACGAAGGAGTCTGAAGTACCGTGGAATAGTCTCAAATATTTAATTGGCGAAGTATGTTTGAATTCTGCGATCTACATAGAATATTAAAAATATAATATAAACTCTTAGTTAATTTATATATGTATTCTAGACCAAAAAAGTTTGGAAACACTTTTAAAAATTTATACTAAAAATACTTAGGATGATGACAAAAGAATTAGATATACATATACATTCCAGGTTAATTTTTAAAAAGTGTTTCCAAACTTTTGGTCTAGAATATAATATATCTCTATTTTTTATCTCCATTCATCCTGAGTTTCTTTTTCGTATAAATTTTTAATGCAAATTATTATATGCTTAAAAATAATCAGGTAATGTACGGTGGAAGAGTGATGGACAATTACGATCGTCGCGTTTCTTACACTTACATGGACGAGTATTTTGGCGATTTTCTCTTTGACGAGCATCAACCGTTTCACTTTTACAAGGACGCTATTGTCGACTATGTGATACCGCCAGAAGGAAATCGCGACGATTACTTACAATTTATTGAAGAACTTCCGCTGGTGAATGGTCCCGAAATATTTGGGCTGCATTCAAACGCCGAGATTGGATACTTTACGCAGGCAGTTAAAGGAATGTGGAAGCATCTCATAGAACTTCAACCGCAAACTGATGCGAGTACGTTACATATTTTTCTTGCCTTATCAAACAATGTTTTTGTAATAATCATCGTAATAATCATATGGCAAAATTATGACGTAATCCAAGCGCAACGGTTATCTTAAAAACATGTTTAATAACGTTATAAAAATGTTTTATAAGACATTCATAACGTTTATTTTTTATTATCGTTTAAAACACCGTTTTATATGAGACATTCAATGATTTAATAATAGTATATAGTTAATACTTTTATACACCATAAAAAAGATTTCGCTAAACATTTTTTAAATGTAAGCGAATCTACGCTTAATCTACGTTTTTATTCTCGTGAAAGCTGTATTTTAATGATTTTTCAATTAAGTAATTTTTAATTTTATATTTTATTTAAAAACTGTTTGTAGCTCGCTTGGATAAAAAGAGTAAGTCTTTCAAATTTATTGTATTTTCCGATAAATTTTAAAGACTTACTCTTTTTATCCAAGCGATAAATTATAATGATATATCACAATTAAAATGACGTTAAATTCTTTAGCCGTGAGCGTCATCGGCGTCAGCAAAGATGAGTTCATCGATAACGTAGCGAAGGAAATCTTGACCAAGATACCCGTGCCATATGATATTAGTAAGGTCAAGAGAAATTTCGGCGTTGGCGTGACACCGACCGCGATCGTTCTATTTCAAGAACTGGAAAGATTTAACAAGTTAATAGAAACGATTACGAGAACATTAAATCAATTGAGAAAGGTTACTAAATCTTCGAGATTTCAATCTATTAAATAGATATAATTTAATTATTTAATAACTAATTAATTACGTATAGATTCTACACAAGATGCATTTTTATCATTTTTATTAATCTTTATGTACTACCCTTATTAAAATTCTACTTTTTCATAATAACTTTATGCAATTTTATTCTATATTTATATTAACAGAAGCAGTTAATAATAAAGGAGGAATTTATTTTGTCTTAGATTCATATTAATATAATAAGGAAGAGATAAGTTTCAAACTTTTTGTAATATAATATAAATTTGAAATGTAAAAAATTTTTTAAAATATGTGCAATGAGAATTTGTTTTAGGATATTGTCAATTAAGAACGCGTCTGATATCCAAAATAAAATTACAGGCCATCGCTGGCGAGATTGGAATGGACGCTGTGCTAGAGAATATTTCCATAGCACTCTATAACGGTATGCTACCTAAAGAATGGGCTAAATTGGCGCCAGACACGCGAAAAAACCTCGCCGGCTGGATGGACCATTTTCAGAAAAGGATAAACCAATACACAAACTGGGTATGATTAGGCGAAATGTTATAACATCCCTTACAGAAATTTAATTTGGTCAATTTATTACTGAAAGATAGTGATTAATTATTCATTTTTAATATTAAAAATTAAATTACATACTGAAAAAAGAGTCTAGTTAATTAGAATTCTGAATTAGAATTAAAATGGACAAATCAGAATTTCCTGGTTGAATCTATTATAATTCTAATTAAAATAACTAGGTTTCTAATGGTCACAACTTTCTGGTTCTTTCATTTTCAACCAGAAATTTTTCCCATTACTAATGCAGTACTTTTAATACTCAAAATAAGTAATTAATGATTACACACCTTCCAAATAAAATTTCTGTAAGAGGTGTGCGTTAATCTCTTCGCAATTAATAATATCTACTTTCTCTTCCTGTTAGTCTGGCGCGAATGAACCCGTAGTATTGTGGTTGTCCGGATTGCACGTTCCAGAAACTTATCTGGCGGCTCTGGTGCAAATGGCTTGCCGCAAGAACAATTGGCCCCTCGATCATTCCGTTATTTACACAACGGTGTCCAAGTTTTTCAAGCCTGACGATGTAGAAGAAAGACCAGATGAGGCAAATCCTAACGACATTTACTTTTCGATATTAAAATTGCAACAATATTGCATTACACTCTTCTATCCGTGTTTTTAACAGGGCTGTTACGTGTACGGATTATATCTGGAAGGCGCTAGGTGGGACATCGAGGAGCATCGTTTACAAAGATCGCATCCGAAAGTTCTGTTTGAAGCACTACCAATATTAACCATAATACCTATTGAAGTTCATAGATTGAAGTTACAGGTATTGAATTTGCCGATCTACATAGAAAGAAAAGTAGTAGGTATCCGGGGGCGATTGTTTCCATGCCGTCTTTACTATATTATTATTGATGTTAATCAATGGATTAACTAATTAATTATAGTTCTTTCAATTAATTAAGCAATATCTTTATTTTGCACTTTATCTCTTTTCTTTACATACAACATATATACTTACTACTGATTCAATTCATATTATTATCCTAATTTCATTTTAAGATTGCGTTTCAAGATCAAAAATTAAATCGATATGCAATTTACAGAACTAAATAAATATAAATATAGATCTTTTTTTTAGCTGAACTTTTTTTTTAAACGATTCATTTTTTTCTTTTTCTGTAATATAGAAAGAAAAGGTGAAAAGAACTGTATAAGCAATTTAACTAAAAAGAACAGATCTTATAAATTCACATTAATATTATTAAACACAACAAGTTTAACTCATGTCAGACCAAATAATTTCCTATTTATTGAAATATTCATATAAAACGATTTAATTGATAATTTTCAAGTAACTGCAATTTTTGTGAAGAACTTCTAGATCGTAAAATGGATAATTCTTATTTTTACGCTTGTTACAGAATACTTTTAAAACTCCCGTATATACTACGTCGAATCGACGAAATACTCTCGGTGCTGGTTTAGTTTTTGAGGCAAATTTGGCGACTCCAGAACATATTTCTCATTGGATACTTCAGGGTGTTTGTCTAATATTAAATACAGATTGAAGATCTTCGAGATCATGGAAAAAAGACAAGAATTGTATTCTCCAGTATATTTTATGTATAAGTAATACGTCTACTATTAATTAATAATATTCATTATAGCATAACAATGAACGGCCATTAAGCTATTTTAAACTGTCGTAATTTTAAGGATTATGTATAATTCTATAAATTTTTATCACATAATAATAAATGAGAAAAGATAAGACAGAATATCATATACAATTTTTTAATATTTATCGATCGAATATCGAAGATCAGCATAATACAAAATTACAATTTTTAGCAAAAATACATAATTATTTCGTGTAAATAATTAACATCATTTATCGTCCAGTTCGCGATACTTAAGCTGCGGTAAACACATATTATAAAACGAGCTGTCGACGAAATCATCCAAGCTTTGCCACTTCACCCACTGATCGTTCTTTAAATGTTCCGCACTTTTTGCTTTTCCAACAAAGTGTGGATCTACAATTAACAAATACACATCTCTGTTTCCAATGTGTAATCCTACTATACATTTGCTAGAGCAATCCCTGTCTCCGCCCATCATGATCGGACTGCCAAATTGTTTGAAATGTCTTTTAATCTTATCCACTTGGTCAATTAATCCCTTTCCGCTTGACACGTAAATTATTTTGCTAAGAGCTTCATAAAGTTGATTTAAAACAATCGATACCTATAAAATGTTTGAAATGTCAAGTCTGTCAAATCCTCTTACATTTAAAACTTCGATACATATTAAGGAAATT
This sequence comes from Atta cephalotes, assembly GCF_000143395.1. Taxonomy (NCBI): domain Eukaryota; kingdom Metazoa; phylum Arthropoda; class Insecta; order Hymenoptera; family Formicidae; genus Atta; species Atta cephalotes. The sequence goes on from NW_012130097.1 coordinate 384,550, forward strand.
AAGCTTACTTCGAAACTTCCTATCCATTCTCTCGACCCAATAAATGTTCCGTCTTTATCCTTCACTTCGACAAGGATCTCTTGTATTTTATTAATGCTTGGAACAATTTTTTTCAAATTCTCATTATTTATGATCCATGAACAAATAGTTTGCAATGTTCTGTATCCACATCCCCAACCCTGAATAAATGTAAATGTATTTATTTTGATGATTTAATAAAATAAATAATATTAAATTTAATAAAATTACGTAAGAGAATATTAATTATGATTATATCCCAATTAATCATAATCACCCTATCATTAAAACCATCGCAACCGTAGTGCCAGTATTCGTAATCTCCTTGAACTAAGAATGTTTCACCGCTATCTGGCAAGACTAAATTTTCGTGAACGTTTTTTAATAAATTGCTGGAATAATTGACGTTCATTTTTTCCACGTATTAAAAAACCTAATAAACACAATGTTTATATATATATTAATATAATTTTATAATATTATTACTTATTTTAATAATATTACTTATTTTAATAACATTAAAAATTGTTCATGCATAAATATGTATAAACATACAAAAATACACATAAATATTCATAAACATGTATAATTATATATGAAATATATCCATACATGTTCATACATCCTTCTTTTTTTTATAAAATTACTTTTCAGTGTAAATAATAATAGTAGAAATAATAATAGTAATAATAATAATGTATAAATAGTAATAGTGAAAACATAAAAAAAAATTAAAGAGATAATTTTCACATTGTTTTAGAAAAAAAACAAGTTTGGAAAAACATAAAAAAAAATTCATACATAATTTTATTCATACATAATTATATAATTATATATAATTATACGTAAGTAATTTTTTTACAATTCTTCAAACTTGATTTTTTTTCTAAAAAATAGTGTGAAAATTACCTTTTTAATTATTTTTAATATTTTCATAATACTATTATTATTTCTATTATACTAAAAAATAATTTTACAAAAGAAAAAAGGATGAACATGTATGAACATATTTCATATATATATATATATATATATATATATATTATATACATTTATGCATGTTTATATATATTTATACATATTACTTATACATATTCATGCAAAAATTTGTAAAAAATTTGTTACTGGGTATAAATATATTATATTACATTAATTATTAGTATTATTTATTTATATTATTATATTATATAACATTATTTATTTATATATATATTTATATTGATTAAGATTTCTTCGTAAAAATTTTTCTTATAATTTTTATACACAATACTCTCAGAATTATTGAAAAATAATTTAAACTTTAAGAAAATGCAAGAAAAAAGTCGATTTTTTCAGAATTTTAAGATAGTCATATCTCTTAATTAATATAAATATTTTAATAAGCTGTGTAAAAATAAATTTTTGTTTCTCCACTTGAATAAAATCTTGAGTACACCCATGAACAGATTTGCATTTCCGGTAACCATCATCTAACTTCACATGCTACAGCACTGTCAAACGTCTAACCTATACAGACATCAAACTGAGGACTCGACGTGAGATTCTAAACAAATCGAAGCAACTATTTTCTTGTTTAATGAAAACTAACGAAAACAAAAACATACTGAAAATCGAGTGTAATCGTTTATTATTAATTTAACAACACGGTCGGTGGCAGAGAGCGAATCGTGGCGTCACCTGTCAACACGTCGGAACGATGCAGCGTCCTTCTGCCTCCTGCAGCGATACTCCACTCTCTGTTTTGGCGTCGCGTGATTCTACGAGGTGGGATTTAATCGGAAATACGATGACAGACATTTTACATTGAGCTATATTTATCGATATCTTCCGTTTCCAAGGTTAATTAAGGGAAAAGAATTAACGAGCACCGATCAGTAGAATGAACACTGGAATCTCGTAGCGGAACACCGATTGAAGATTGAAGTGCGCGAGAGCGTGGAATGATAGAGGAAGGGAGACAAAAAGCGTGGGCGAGATAAAGAGACATCAAGCAAGGTGAACTGTAGAGGGAGAGGGAAAGAGAGAGAGAGAGAGAGAGAGAGAGAGAGAGAGAGAGAGAGAGAGGAGACGAGACGTAGGAAGGACGGAAGGAAGACGACGCGAGAGACGCGTCGTCGACGACGACGACGTGTTGTCGTCGGTTACGTCGTGACGAACGCGC
>NW_012130097.1:386748-485633 GCF_000143395.1 Atta cephalotes
GAGAGAGAGAGAGAGCGGAGCAGACTGGAAAGGCGGAAAGGAGACTCGCGAGAGACGCGTCCGTCACGCACCGAGTGTTTGCCTCGGTTAGCTGGAACGAACGCGCCATTTCCCAGGGAGAAAATGAGAACGACGTCCTCGTGCTCGGTAAGCCGATTAACAATGATCGCCTTATCTAATTAATATAGCTCAAGTCGGTTACGGCCGGGTTAGAGAGAGCTCCCACGAGACCGACCCCCCTCGAGCGATCATTTGACAGCTACACAATAGCCAAGCTATTTATCGATTTCTTTCGCCGTGGTATCGACGAGCAAGACTCGTACCCTCGCCTCCGAGAAGACTTCGGCGACTCCTCGACCGCAAACTCATCGTCCGTCGCCAACTGGGCACTTCTCGCGAATTCGAAACGCCTTGGAGATCGATGGCTTTGAAAACGTCTCTTTTAGGTTATGTTTGTTCCGCGACACTGGCTTTGTTTTAAGCGTTTTAAACCTAAGCTACAAAGTGTTTTTTATCTTCCTGTTTTTTTTGTTTTTACTTCCTATTCTTTTTTTTTGTCAACGTTTTAATGACAATCGTGTTTCTTGTCACGTGTTTTTTGTCTTTTCCGAAGCTTGTTAACTTTTATCGGGCGACAGAAACAATGGGTGCAGCAAGAGATGAATGACATAGTGAATAATACGGATAATACGGATAATACAGTGTATTATTATAGCCTTATTGTTCACTAATGTTAAACAAAGATGAAATGATCATTGTGTTACACTGCAGCTGCCTTTCAGTATGAGACACAGACGACATAGTGTAACACAGTGAATCATCATATCCTTGTTTGCCAGTAAAGAAAAATGTTATACTGGGTACTTTCCACTTAGTAACACAAGTCGATACAAATCTAATTTTTTTGATATTCACAGAGTGCAACAAAGATAGAATGACATTTATGTCGACTTGTGTTACCAAATGGAAGCATCCATTGTGTCTCTTGCTGGAAAGCACCATGTATTACATTGTAATTGCTTTCCAGCAAGAGACACAGTTAATACAGTAAATTATTACTTCCTTGTTATTTGTCAATGTTAAACAGATAAAATGATTATTATGTTACACTGTGTCTTGTTAGAAAACATCAAGTATCAGTCACTTACTAAAAAGCATCAAGTATAAGAACTTCTTTTTTTTTATTGATCTTAATACCTGTACTCGAGGTTTTACTAGTGATACTATAACATCTCCAATCAATTCACGAAATGGTTGCATGTAAATCCGCTCGCTAACATTGTGAGCCTGAAAGGCTATTCCCAAAGCTATTCCTTAGTTTTCTTCTAAAATAAGAGTTAAAAAGAATAAAAAAAAACATAAATCAGGGAGCAAAGAGCACATCATAGATTAGACTAGTGTTTCACAATGTTTTCACTTCTCTCGTGTAGACTGCTCGAGATAATGCAAGATTTAAATTTTGCAAGTTTAATTTAACACCGCGAGTTTATGATATAAGTCGTCAATTGCACAAGTTTTTTATTCGAACATCTCTTATGTTCAATGTAGATTAACTTTATCTCGATTGAATCCCAAGAATACAGAAGTCATAAAGAAACTATCATAAAGAATCATCGTAATTTCATATAAATTAATTTTTAAGTGACAAATAATATTATGATAACATCCCGTGATATCATTATGACTTAATTATGATTGTCTTATTTTTTATCTTTCTCTGGTTCTAAAAAGTGGGAAAAACTGAAAGAATAAATTAAACCGAGATTAAAGTTAAACTATATATTGGTTGAAATGGATATTAACTTAATATGAAGATATATTTGTTATCATTTTGATATTTTCTTGTTTCTCTTGTCAGTGAAACCATAGAAGGAGGATCCGGCGCAACGCTTGAGAGAGCAGGAAATGTACGGCGCTGAGAGGGAGGAGGTGTCTGAAAGTTGGCTGCATACGTATGACCTGAGCAGTACTATGATTCCCAATGCGAGCACGGCAATGGACGACGAGGAGCATTTCTGCAAGCTTATTTTGTACAAGGAGATTAAGGATTCCAGGTAGGTGATCGCTGCAGTCGTGGCAGCACAACTCAGGTAGAACACAAAATCACAATAATGAGATATAAAGTAGAACTAATTTTTCAGAATAATCATGAAATCATTCGATATACTTTTGATAATGATTTTGTAATGAATTCTTGATATGATAGTAATCTTTAAGATTTTTTTTAAATTAAAAATTCACTTAAAAATCCTTATTCTGTTAAGAATTCATCACAAAATCATTGTCAAAAATATATTGAATGGCATTATTATGATTTTTCCCAAAATAATTTTTACTAGATATTATCTCGATCTTATGATTTTTATCTGAGGACATTCAATCTGACTGGATAATCTATCCATCATATTTTGTTCTACAGAGTGCGAATATGGGATATCATCATTCTAGTACCGAATCTATTATTTCTTCTGTTCATCGCAATGCGATTCAACAGAGCGAGGCTTAAGTTACGTGCAACGAGTAGCCCAATATTTTTAGCGTTTTACGGTCTGGTCATTTGTAATGTAGTTATATCAGTGGTGCGCTGCGTCGTGTCGATGACTGTGAACGCGGCGGCGACGGTCGGCGGCAAGGCCGACAAGGTCCTATGGGTCACAGTGAGATTTTTTCTACTATCTACCGAGATGAGTGTAGTTATATTTGGTCTAGCGTTCGGTGAGTAGCGTATAGAAAATCTTTTCGCGAAAAAAGAAAAGAAGGAGACCGCTTAAAAGTTTGAAGCACCTCTAAAAAAAAGTTTAATCAATTTTATTTACTAACATCGTAAATATACGAATGTTTATATCGCTTCAACATAAAAAAAAACTTTTAAATAAATTTTCAATAATGCGTACGTTTAAAAATAAACATTTTTTATTTTTAATAAAATAATTAAATTTGGTAATTATTTTATTAAAAATACATTTTTAATAAGATAATTATATCTATAAAAAATATATTTTTGGATAGCTATTTTCAGGTTTATGATTTATTATAATTGCTTTAATATAATATAACACAAATATCACAAAAAGAACAAGGATTGAAATTTATGAAAAAGCTATTCAAGATTCTTATTAGTAAATGTAGAATAATATATTATTTTATTACTATTTATTTTATGAATATTTGAAATACTTTTGTTCTATTTAAAAATTACAAAGTGCTTCAGACTTTTGAACGGTAGTTATTTGCTAACGTGCGAATCATGCTACTTAGGTCATTTGGATAGCCGCTCCAGTATTCGTAGAGTATTACTTGCTACATCCTTCATAGCGCTGGCATTCACGATCACTCAAGGAACACTGGAGCTGGTCCTACCGGACGATACATTTCATATTCCCAGCCGCGACTTTTATGTATTCGGTCATGGTGGCATGATGTTTTGGTTTTGCAGTAGCCTCGTTTTCACAACGGTAGGCTTACACATTTTCTTGTTAGTCAAAAATCGATACGTATTACTGAATATATCGATATGTCGCTTTTAGATATATCTCTTCATATTAATACTGCCATGGACACGGTTGCGGGACCGCCTAGCACTTCCTAGTAAGTACCTGTTGTCATAAAGATTATAGTTCCATCACTGATTACGAGTTTATGATATGCTTTCTATTGTAGCACGGAAAAGTTTTTACGTTTACGCTGGAATACTAGCGACGTTGGACTTAGTGCAGTCTATTGGCGCAGGCTTTCTAAACTACACGCAAAATCCAGTAGGATTATGCATCGTAGACTTCACTGCAGCAGTATATTTAACTCTTTTTACCCCTTTGGTTTATCATACATTCCTGTCGGAATTCTTCGGGTAAGTTGCTACTACTTAGCGAAATGCAACTTAAGGCTTTTATTAACTCAGTATTACTATCTCTTATATCAAAAGCAAGAAAATACAGTAAAAATTCTTGCAAATTATATTTGAATTCAAATATTTTTCAATAAAATAACATTTATAATCGATAGATTTAATATAAATATAAAATATAAATAGAATATAAAATATTGATAAAATAGGTTTAATGTAAAATATATCGCAAACTATCTTCTTGTTTAAGGAAGAAATTAAATCTTATTTATTTCTATACATTATTAATTTAACAGTTTGTTACAGATATGAACATAACATTATATCACTTTTTATGCTTAATTTTAGCTAATATAAGATATTAATTAATTAATTATTAATTAATGAAAAAAGAAGAGAATTTTTAGTATTTTACAGTTTTAGTATTTTGCTTCCATCAATTATAAACGTTATCGTATTGGAACATATTTCCATATTAATGTATGCTACAAAAATTTTTATTATGTATATTTTCGCTTCTGACGTCACTATATGAGATAGCAGTGGTGAGTGAACAGAAGTCTTAAACAATTGCACTGTTATGTGCGAGTGATACATTTTAGAAATCCTTCTGTTTTAGTGTTTCGCAACCTTCGATAATGTTTTCTTACAAAGCACAAGTGGACGACGCAATGGATGAAGATACTGTGTCATTACCGCACCAACAGAGTTTTTCATCCTTGAAAACCGACAGCGATTACATCTATCAGGTCCATACTCCTTCTATTCACATACCGCTGTATGATTCCCATGCATCAAAATCCTCTAGACCGAGAGCTTCTCTGTATTCCTTAACATCCGCTAAAGACCTCAAAAATAATGACTCAAGTACTTTTGGTTCACCAGTTAAGCCATATCACTCGACATCCGGTATTAGAAGCTTTGGTAGAGAATCCAGAGAAAAAGATGTTTCGAAAGTGATCGAGTATCCCTTAACCAAATCTACTGCCATCCAAAAAAGCGTCCCGGATCTAAGACTCTCCAGCCCGATCCGAAAAGCCGTTCCTGATACGTACGATGATCCCAGTAGCGTCTCACTTCTCTCGACTGATACCGCTAGTAACTTCTTTTATAAACCAAACACAATTGACAGCAATATTAATTTATTTTCTCAAACGAGGAAAAGTAGTTTAGATAATATATCGTCTAAAACGATCGTAGATCACGTTGAGATCACGGCTGCAGTTGAGAACCTTTCGCACGGATACGATAGCTTCTCAGAGATAGCTCAGGGTCCAGCATTAGAAAATACCTTACACTTCATTTTGGAGAGCGGAACACACGAAATTGAAACGGAAGTTCCTAAAAAATCTCGATTAAAGACAACTGACACTGACAATTTAGTCGAAGATGGTACTGTTAGTGCAGATCCGAGACATTTAACGACGCGTATTAACACCGAGATTTTTAAAACTGACTCAAACGATATGTCTCCTGATTCAAATGTCACGCAACAATTACTTCCTAAAACGACTTCCTTTACAACCGGCGCGCACAGAAAGAATAAAAATGATTCGAGGGAGAGAGAACCAGGTGGCTTAAGTGATTATTTATTATCTATAACATCCCCAAAATTTGTGAAACACAAAAGAAACGAGGCACATCCCAAACTTTCCACGGATTCAGATTTTTACACGCAAACTGAATCTTTGTAAATAGCTTATTTATATGTACCGCTACAGTCGATTACTGTGTATGTACATATCGTAGATAATCTTCCTAAGTTTTACATTAATTTTGTTAATTATTAATCCTTATATTAAAACGAGTATGGTGAGATATCATTCAAGAACTTTATCTAATTGTATATATCTGAGCATGTTTAGAAATATCGTGCAATTAAACGTATTAATGTAGTCACAATGCACTTTGTTTCATTTATTTACACTAACTTCGGGCAATTACTCCCTTGGCAAAATATCACTCTACTTAGTCTTTTTAGAGATGGAATCTCGTGAACGTTTTCAAATGATATTTCATTACGCGTACACTGTTAGCACCAATGCTTTAATATATTTTATTATAATAGTTATACACGCGGAACCTGATATTTTATTATTTCAAAATGCTTTTGGCTGAATTTTTGCGAGCTTCCGTATATTCCGTATATTATATAAAATATAATCGTTATAATCTCACAATAGTTTCCCCCCTAAAGCTTCCATTCTCTTATTGCACTTGAAATAATATCGGAAGTGAAAAATTATGTAAATTTTATTTTGTATAAAAAATAAGTCATGACTTCTCATTTCCGAACTAAGAAATATTGAATATCAATTTAACACAAAATATTTAAATAACACAATCACATTATGTTGATAATAGATATATTAAAAATTCAACGCAAACTCTAACAAGAATTTCAACAGAATTTCAATCATTCGTTTCTACATATACAAAATGTATGTTCGTTTCTACATATACAAAATACAAAATGCTTTTTACTGTGTATAATTTCTGATGAAATATCCAAAAAAGTTTAAGATATTTTTTCAAAAATTATAGAATGAGAAGTCTTAGAGTATTTTCACATATATGAAAAATTTTGAGAATAAAGATTTTCTCAGTATTTGTGAAAAATGTTCCAATTTGTATAAAAATTCTGAAAAAATTTTTACCAGGGAGTGCAGTGAGAAAACAGGAGGTCTCAATAAATTAACTGACTAATTGATTATGATTAGGAATCTGCCTTGATAAATGCAAAGCGGAATGTTCTTTTTTTTCTTTCCAGAATCACAGTGTTTATGACTCGACCCAGTTCGACACGAACACTACGCCAATCAACCCGCTCTACGCGGCGTCTCTTCAAAGCCCAGATAGTATTACCGGTTATAGTATAGACAGTCAAGAAACGCCGAATCCGCCGAATGGTTACCAACAATGAACATTTATAATCGATTCGGAGTGTGCTATAAAAACTAGAACGAGCCTGCATATGAGTTACTTGACGATCAAATTGCAGTTTTGCTAAGAGCTTTGTGTAATCTCTATACAAGGACTTGTTACTTTTTTTCGAAAAAAAAATCTCATGCGAGAAAAAGTTCGCTTGAGGGCTCGAAAATAGCGTGCGATTGTGAATCGAACACGAAAGGATTCTAGTCGCCCTTGGGTATTTTTAGGGTCATGTAATACATTAACGGAGAAAAATACGAATGCTTTCGGTCTCCATGTGATAGTTGGCATCGATGCCCAAATTGTGATTGGAAACGCTGGAAGAAATCTCGCAAGATCTGAAAAAGGAATCTCCAGTTTAGCTTTAGTTTGCTTTACTTAGGGCAAATTATTGAAAGATGGTTAGTAATAGCGTATTAATTCACAATAGTTTTGTACTTAAATAGACTTTGAAACGTTGAGTGAATTTTTATTGCACGTAAAAATAGAATATTTTCTTTTTGGCGATATTGCGCATTTATCTCAAAAACTAGGTCATTCTAGGATTCGCATACTTCCTTCCGATCGCAGAGATTAATTTACCGTGCTCTCTTCATTTTAATCTGTAACTGGAACATATTAGAGATTTTCCTAATTTTTAAAGATTTGAAATTTTATGTTTTACAATCTTTTATTTCATAGTTTTGAACTTGAAAAAAATCTTAAAAAGAATAAGATTAAAAATCTTAGTAGGTCCCAAGGACCCGTATGTTTTATTAGCATCGAAAGAAATATGTTCCTATTACGGATTAAACATATTTTTATCTAGGTGTAAAATCAGTATGTATAAAATAGTAATTAAAAATAAATTCACTTCTAAATGCCTTTGATTAGCATAGCTAATACATAAATGCGACTTTTAGAATGCCCTATACACACGGTGTTGATCATCATCGCGAAGCATCATCTCTATCGATAAATGCTGTTGTTTTATATTGAGAACTGCAAAGTTGGTGTGCCGGCCGTGGATTCCTAGTAAGACGAACAAAACACTTAGATTTAACTTCTGAAACTTGCTTATCGTTTCTCCGTCCTTTTCATCAAAGTGGACGTCGTATCGCCCGAAAGTCCTCATGTTGCGCGCGAAGCGATGCGCAAGCGACAAGCCGGACACTCGCTATTTTCTTACTTTTGCATCGAAAATCATTAGATCGATTAAGGGACAATAGGAGTCATTAAAGTTAAACGTCGCGCGGAGGAAATTTTTAGATTTAAGGAAAAAACTCTTCAAATGCTCCAATAATTACGAAGACTCCATCCATGATGTATATACATGATCTGTAATTCTAGTGTAAAGGATTGTACTATTTATATATCTTAATATATACATATATATAATATATATATATATATTTATCAATATATTACGTATCTCCGTAATTAAATTCGTACAACTGTGACAGATCTTAAGATACTAATTACTCCTGCGTTGTCCGTGTTTTTCGCCTGGACGTTCATCTCGCGCAGGGGAAGAAAAAAGATAAGAGATAAAAAGGAATATGAAATTATAGCATCATAAAAGCATCCACTATCGTCGTTCTCGAAGATACGTTCATGAGGTTGTAGATTCCTCCGTTTTTCCTAGTGCATTAGAGGAAGAAGGGAATTCAGGAGCGAGCAAAATTAATAGTGATACAACGTAACTTATTTTCTAGCTAGCATATAAATTCGTTCGAACTTGTATATACGGAATGGTGTGCATGGAACGATGTTGTACACGATGAATCTCTGTCAATTGCAATTGCTTTTTACCATCTCCGACTATCTGTCACCCTGCACTCCTCACAATCGTTACTTACGATCGTCTGACCGTGTGATTTTTTTGTAAGTATCGAGTGCAGTGTATAAGGCAATATATTGTGACCGCGTCATATAGCTATACCTAATTTTAAAAAAAGTAAAATAAACATGAATAATGATTCAGCGTATTCAATTTAATTTCTCAATAATCTGCCTCTAATATAATCTTATCCTGCCTCCCGATTTTTTTCATCAGGACTAAAAATTAAGTGTGTCCTTATGTATCGTGTATACCAAAGGATCGTTGACTCGTGTCGCTTTGCACACTGATCGCCGCATTTGACGTCACGAAAAACTTTCTCTTTGCATTAAACTCGGTCAATGGCGTACATTATTCAACGAGATTCGACGCGAGATTGAGCTCGCGACGTGTCATGCCTGAAATTGGCAAGTCCAACGTGATTCAGAGAAACGTTCAGCAATACAAATAGTTTGATATATTTGTCCGTGACACGACAGAGACGCGATATAAAAAAGCGCGGACCGAATAGCAAAGAGTTAATTCTTTATGTAATTAATTGAACGGATTAAAGTTTAAATTATTGAATTGCTCTTATCTTGTGCTCTCCTTTCACAGTTTGGCTGGTAAGAAAGGATAGAAGTCCCAAATCTTGCATACTATCGCATCGTCACACGTGAAAGCTCGAAGCACGTTGGGATCTGCAAAAAAAACAAAAAAGCAAAATAAATCAGCTGTTTTCTGCCATTTGATTCAAAACGCTCAGAAAAGTCAAAATTAATTAATTTTAAATTTTTAAAATTAATTTAAGAAGTGATTCTAGTCTAATTTTCCAAATGACAAAATAAAACAGAAATCATAAATAATAAAATTGCAATTAAGGTTTTATTTCTTAATTATAAGCTCGATCATAAATGTTTAAATATTTATATTAAAAAATGCCTAAATCACGTGAATATTTAGAATTATTTATAATTCTAAAATTATTTATAATTAAAAAACGAAATCTACTTCGAAATTTTATTCTTAATTTTGTCTCGAATGTATCTATATAGTATACATATTGTATATACGGTGCAGTCCTCAATTTTGAAATAGAAATCAAATAAAATAAAGAACATGTAATAAAAATATCTTGAATACTTTTTATTCTAAATGGAATCCTTTTTAAGTAATATATCACTTTGTTCTCGTTTGAATATTCTTCTAATCACTTTCTTCTTTTCACTAACTTCCATTGATTGATCACAGCTGCTTAAATTTCTGGAATATTTATATATTATTCTGGAATATTTATATTATTTTGATATTCAAACAAGATTATTTTCAGATCTGTGTATCTAGTTAAATTTTTAAATATTTCAACAAAGCTATTCTTTTTATCCAATATTATTTATGACATGATATGATTCTGTGTTTGCAGAAAAAATTAAATTAAATTAAATTAAAAAATCCGCTTGAGCGCGCACAAGTTTCATTTGCCTCTCTTTGCAGTGTGGAAGGCTTACAGTTCATTCCGTCCAAATTGTATAGTCGTTAGATCGTCAGGGTCAATTTAAATTTGTTTACTGACTATCAGTGCGCAAGTATTCCCGTAGGGGCCCGCTCAGTATGGTAGCCGGCACCGCCAAACTCATCCGCGGGTAGAGTGTGGTGCCATCCGAAGAGAGGACGTTGCATACGACCATTCCCAGCATATCCCCGGTTGTACGATTGATGATCGGTCCGCCGCTGGTACCGCTCTGGACGCAACAGGTCGTCAGGAGTGCACAGTCCATCGACTTGGAGACTACGCCACTACTGATAGTCGGCCGGATGGACGACGAGAACGGAAATCCTATGGAAACTACTGGCTCGCCTACAAGCACACGAAACGCACTTGTTAGCTCGAATTGTCCATCGAGTGTCCAGAATTGAATGTAGTAATTCAACCCGACTTTAACTGAAACGGGAGTGACTCTAAGTATTATAAATATAGTTCTCTAGTAAAAAAAATTTCGTATAATATTTTTGAGAATTAATTGTATTTTGAAATAAAAATTTTTTAAAAAATACCTTAAACTTAAAAAATTATAAGATGAAAAATCATAGAAGTCTTAGAATATTTCAGAATTCATAAATAGAAAAAATTTTAGAAAATATATAGACTTTTTCTCAATATTTTCAAAAAGTGATTCAATTATAAAATCTGACAATTTTTTTAAAAAGTTATAATTAATAATTTGAATATCAATGTAATTCTGTTTATTTTTGCTTGCAAAGCGAGTGCTTTTGAAAATTCTGCGTCACTGCTCATGTAACATACTCAATAAAGCTCTTATAAAATGTGTGGCAATAGACTTTTATTGCAATCGGGTAAATGGGATGACTTATGTGTCGGTTTCTAAGTTGAAAGAATGAGGCCAAATATCAATTTCACCCTCAACGACGATTAATTGACCCAATTTTTTACAATTATATGTTATTTCTGTTCTGATGGAAGAAGGTCAATGTCCCTGGCGTTGAGGCGCCAGGAAACTGTTTAACACGCTGCTGGATATTGCTAATTTCCTCTTATTACGAAGAAAACCACGAGAGTAAGCTTCGATATACTGTAATTCCAAATAATAACAATTTGAACTATTTGAAGCGGTTAAAATTATTGATAGCCAATACATCGTTTCCGATGCCTGTTGATGAAACAAAAAGGATTTAACAATGCTAAATACTTACCCTTATTTAAAATTGCAGTATGAGACAAGCGTACGGATTTTAGCGAAGGATCCACATCTTGCGGATCCATCCTCAATACAGCGATGTCATAGGGTTGATTCTCTGGTGTTCTGTATAATAATTTTGCCCGGATACATGAATTGGTCTTGTCCGGCCTCATTATAATCGATATCTCTCTTTCTGACGCCTATCAGAGTTCATTTTGACTTAGTTATCATTTTATTAAACATGTTTAACGTTGCAAATAAAATATTAATAATCCGATGAGAGATATATTGCCATACACTTTATCATGCAGAATAAATTTAATATTTAATATTTTCATATTGCGTGCTATAATATACTGCGTATTTTCTATTTTTCACTTTTATGTGGATAATAAATATGTCTATTAATATTTCTTTATAAAGAATTCAATTTTTACCTCCGCGACGACGTGCGAACATGTTAGGAATGTACCAGTATCCTTATGCACGAGGACGCCCGTACCCCAATTAATTCCACATCTAACGAGCACAACGCCTCTATCTAATGCCACTATATAAAAAAGAATGACAAAAACATCTTTGCGGATGTAGATAATAATAGAAGATAACATTCAATAACAAACCATCTATATTTTCTTGATATGTAATCGGACGACAAGGAAGATTTTTCTTCCGTAAAATGTTAAGTACACACGGCATAAGATTAGCGGCAAAAGTGTAATCCACCCATTCCCCGCGACACCAGCTCAATGGCGCTATCACCATGCCACTGATAATTCTGTGTTTGCTAAAAAAACATAGCTTATAATGAGACAATTTTAAACAATTTTTACGATAAGATAAACCATCGATTTTATTATTGCGTGCGATTAGTTATCTTTATTGAAATTTCCTTAAGAGATAACTTAGATTTTTTAAATTATTGGAAAATTTTATATATTTTTTATATCCAATATATTTTATATATTGCAATATTTTATATATTTAAAATTATTAGAAAATTTTATATATTTGCGATTACATTAATATACATTATATATCTGTCAAACATTCTGATCGAAGTAATCAGAAATTTTATTCCGGTAATCAGAATTCCGATTAGAATGATTTGATTAGAATGCATTTTATTTATACATTTTATTTATCTGTTGGTATAAAACTCAAACTATTTAAATCAGTATATTTCCATATATAAATACAAGTATATGCATAAATACATAGAACTCTCTATAAGAGTCATTATAATTACCTGTCCGGCAGAATGATGTAAACGGGACCGCCCTCGCCACCAGGAAACGCATACGCGTCCGTCATGATAACGCAGCCTTCGTCACCGACGACGTTACTGATAACACCGTGTGCAATCGAGCCGGCGAACACGGGATTACCAAAGGGCGTGGACTCGATTATCACGGATGACCCGCGGATAAGATTCCGCGGAATTTGATTCAATAAACAAGACAAGGCTTGTTCGAGCGACGTTTCTACGATCGATTCGGAATTGTAGATACGGACAAATAGAAAAATTGACCGTAATGATCGAGTGAACTCGGATGACTTGGAGAAGCTCCATGTTTTGAAGAACTCATCAAAAGTCTTCTTCAAGAGTGGACATTGCCAGGCAGCCACAATCATACCGTGATGTTCCTTTAATGGACTTGATCGGGAATCGTTATCGTTCCCTAGATCGCGATAGACTCGAAATTTCAACTCGCTCATGAGTTCTCTTGGTACTGTTATGAGTTCTCCCGATACCATGTTCGTAACGAAATTCGATACTGCATAGGATTTGTCGATAATCGGATCCAATACAATACCGTGTGTCAATATCCAATCCGTTGAGATCGAAATACCGGAGCATCCTTGCGGCAATGGATCTTTGTCAATCGATGAGTGGAGTAATAGAGCGCTGCTTGGAACATCCATCCTTCTCAATGCTGTACATAAAAAAAAGTGAGTTTTATGATTTTCGTATGGTTGCAAAAAATTAATATATTTACAAAATTAAAAATAACACTAATATATTTTTTAAGAATATATAAAGTGATATTTTCTTATCTTTCTTTTAATAGTACACAAAATTAATGCAACATTCTTGATGTAATAACTTTGATTGCCAAACTGATTTCGGCGTTAAATTTAATAATTCTAGTGTATTATTTTAAATGTTATTGTAATTTTAAAACTTTATTCAATTTGATATATTATCTCTATACTGCAAACTCTGCAAATAATATTCTAGTAGAGATCTCATCGATTTTTATAACTCGTTATCTCATCAAATAAATAAACTTCAATCTTTTTCTGTATATCCGATCAAGACACGGTTGTCGCACCCGTTACAACCTAAGTAACAGCGTGTTTTGTAACACGACAGAAATATTAAGCGATCAAACATGGGGATATTCTCGCAAGGAGCACAGCTGCCACATTCGTCGCGCAATTCAACGGTGAAAGGGTTAATTGTCGCGAGCGCGGCACCGTGAAATCGCGGTGCTAGCTCGATAAAAAGGGTCGACCGATGAAAAAAAGAAAAAGGATAGAAAGAAAGGAAAGAAAAAAAAGAGACGTGGTTTATACTGCCGCGTAATCATGAGTCACTATCGTGCGCGGTGAACCAAAAAGAACGAGATCAGAAGTGGAGGAGCGGTGAAGTCAGAAATGACTTGTACATCTGCATCGTTCACGAGTTAGGAAATCCCTTTGCAAATACCGTATGATTACGGCCGCATACTTAAATGATAACGCAAACATGCTGCGAGAAAAAGCCGGCTCTCTAAGTTCTTATATGGTCTTGAGACTTGAGACTTATTATTAGTCCCAACTCAAGGTGGAATTTTAAAAATATCGCTTCTTTGCTACAACAATTAAAATAATTTTCCAGAAAGAAAATACGTTCTTTGCGACATAACTAAAAAAACAGTTTTCCAGAAAATGCATTTGAACGTTTTAAATCATTAAAATTCTATAATATATTAATTTTAAAATGTAATTCATTGTGATGACTAATTACAGAGGAATAAAATTATGTTATGTTTTTAAGGATTAAAAGGATGATTAATAAATAAGGTGCCCAGTATTTTTGCTCAAAACTGCAGGCAGATATCTGACTTTAAAAAGTTTAAAGAGAAATATCTCACGGTGCGCGGTGTGTTAAACGACGATGATCTATCGCACGACGATCATTAACAAAGTGGAGCACAGTGGAGAAAAATCTTTTTTTTTTCAGGATAATAAAAAAATGCTAGAAATAATCGTGACTCATCAGCTGAGGCATATAGCTGTGCACGAAAAAAAAAAAACAGATAAACGCAAAAAACATTCGCCACAAAACGAGAGTGCGTAGAATACGTCATACTTTTGTAGTAAGCATGTGACATATTAGAAGGTCCGGTTTTCTTGGAATGGTGAACCGTAAAGGACTGGTTTGACGGCACGCGTCATGAAAAAAAGATCTAAGAGCAAGAAGGGGAGGGAGAAAAGAGGGCCCAAAAATAAACACGAGTAGACAGAATCGCAGATGTCTGAGAAGTCTACAACGAGATGATGACACATAATGAATGCGAGAGATATAATCGGTGCTAAAGAGAAGCAATTACACAGTTGAACAAAAACAGATGACTTTTTCCGAATACTAGAACAAGACTAGTCATTTTTGGTCCAACACAAAACATAGAACAAGATTAGCCTGTTGTAGTCTTGGACTGGTATTTATAATCGGATCTTATATTTAAAACCGTCTTAAGTACAGTCTTAAAATGTCATAAACTAATCAAAGGTATTCAAAGTCAGTTTTTATAGATCATCTTAAGTCAAGATCATCTTAAGTTCTGTCTTGAGGTATGACGAACCAATCAGAGGATTGCGTTAAGACATTACTTAAAACGGTCTTAAGATAAGAACGATAAAAGATTATAATTACCGCCGCTAGTGTTTTTTACAACCATTTTATAGAGATGAAAGATAGAGATGAAAGAATTCTGGGAAAAAGCGCACGCTGTACATAAGAATGGCGTCAACGCGCCATTCTGGAGTTAACAAGTATTTTCTTTTTCTTTTCTTTAGTTTCGAGTATTATTAACGATCCTAAGAGGCTATCCAGATAACGGATGTGTACACGAATGTTTTACAGATGAAAATTTCATAACAAAACATGACTGAAATCGTAAAGTCGATGTAAACTAAGCCCGAAATAATATTTATCGCACTTATAAAGTTCTAATCGCATCGTAAATGTAATTATTCGGTTCTTTCGTATAGTTTCTTTTTTGTCACTAAGAGCAGTATTCTGATCTTCCGTTCGACGAAACGAATTAAAATTGGCATCGCGCAAAGTATTTAAACGTTAACTGAATCCTCGTCCACTTTGGAATTCATGGTCCCCCTTTCGAAACAGCCGGTGCTTCTTTCCGATCGACTTTTGTGTTCTCTTCTTCTTGCTTCCTCCCTCTCCCGACAATGATGGCCGTGCGACCGCTTGCCAGCTTGCCGACCGATCTTCAATGAAGATTGCCGACTATCCCACCCGTATTTCTTCCTCTTCTTTCGCTGCTCGTGTATTAACCGCTCTTGCATACGAGATGCATACACCGAATAAATTTGCACCGTCGGCCAACGTGTAGGCGAAGTAAAGTCCGTGAAGTTCACCAGATCGGAGCTTGGCAAAAGCAATCAATGGCATAATATATTTCTTTAGTTATTATTATTATTTTTATAATTTTTAGAGTTGTAATTAATTTAATGAAACGAATCAATCGCTAAAATAAATTCATATTCTATATTATCTTTTATATTTTATAATTACGTTATAAATCTATTTTTCTTAGTTTATTATTCTTAGTTTATTCCTAATTAAACAGAATTTATGACACGCCTACATATATATTTATAATATAATACACGTTCGCTATATATCCGGTAGATATCTATAGTGCCGATAATTCCAATTAGGAAAACGAAAACAAGATTTGATTTATGAAATAGATGTGACGATGTCTCTCGCTTACGATAATTCTCACCAACTTAGCTGTTGAGTGTTATTCGCAACTTGAACGAGTTGAACAAAATGACGATAACGAACTGGATAGCCTAATGGATGCATCAATCGGTCGTTTTGTTTTGTCTCTGCTTCTCTACGAAGTTTCTCGAAAAAGACCATACGCCAGTCTCACTACTTATGGAGAGATACGCGATTCATTTATAATGCGGAGAGACATTAGATAAACGCCTAATTAGCGTTCGCGAATTAATTTCGCTACGATTTTCTGTCCGCATAAAATATCGCTGTAATTAAGTTCATAGCGAAATCTACAAGAAAGAACAAATGGACTTTTCTGGAGATTCGGAGAGACGAGAAGAGATAGAGTTTCGTGAAGTTTTTCAAAGAAGTACGTTTCCTTATAAAAATACAGAAATAAAGAATCAAATGCAGCGTTTATATCCACAGAATGATATCTGCGACTTTCTTGCGAAAGATTTAGCGCGAAATGCACTGTTAAATTTATAATAAGTTATATCGAATTGAAGGCATTTTTAAAAGTAATCACTATTCGTACTCAATATATCGTTTTAATTTAGCTAAAATAATGAAGTTAAACAATTTAACTCAAGAAAGGCATTTGTCTCAAATTTAATTATTATTTATTAAATACATATTTATAGATGCAGTTCGCCTAAAAATTAAATAAGAATTGATTATAAATAGTTATTTTTTTAAACCACATTATACATATTTTACATTAAAATAAAAAAATTTTGAAACATATGGAGGTTACAAATAATGGAATATTATTTAACCTAAAAAATGATTTAAATTTGATCCTTTAAAATATATTTAACAATGCAATTATTTTGCTCGAAACATTCGTGTCATTACTCACGGCGATTTTTTTTACTTGCCATTCATTCTACATCATAATTATACATTATACTACATTATTAGATATTAAAAGAGCAATAGCAATTCCACGTGTTACGTACTATAAATCAATTCATTTCTGCAATATGATTTGATTTAAAGTAAACGTCCATTTTAATGTACGCATTTAGTAAATAAATTTAAGTCAATGCATTTTCTTGTATTAAATTGTTTAATTTCATTGTCTTAATCAAATTAACGATGAATAGAAACAGTGACAACCTAGAAATGATTAAAACTATAACCCAAAGTAAGTCTAAACTTTGACATTATATGCAAAGAACATTTGAATTAACACTGCAAGGAACTTTTTTTATAAGTGAGAAGATGGTCCATATAGCACAGAAGCTTGCAGCTCATTTGCAATATTACTGAAACGTTGCAATATTGCTGAAATGATCTATGCTATGGGGAGGAGGCATTTATCCGTCGCGCCTGTCTGATAATTGACCGGTTCTACTGCGAGCGGTGGAGATGCGACGCGACGCGCCGCCGCTATCCATAATAATTTTCTGCTCGTGATTTAGATCGAATAACGATGATCTTCCGTACTATTTAAGTCACGCGCTAGCCTCGCCGCTTGCGGCGCACGTTCAATTACTGGCAGAGATAATCGGATTTCGCAAACGCCGTCGTAGAAATTCTACAAGCCCAGGCCTCGCCTTACATCGTATGAGCGAGCGAACTTCTTCAGCGTACACGCAATTTATGCGATAATTAATAAGTACTCGATCGTGTGGATCGACCACCGGTGGTGGTTATTCGAGTTCGATTTTTCTTTCGCGGGAGTCTTAGAAATCCACATGCGCTTTTAAAGCGCTCTTGTATTTCTGCTTGCGTTTTCGTGTAATAATTAAAGATACCACGCGAAAAATCTTATTAGTTATATTTAACTAAACAAATTGCTCGATTAGATAATTAAACAATAAAATATTAATACATGGAAAGAATGATTTTGTTGAAAGATTTCAAATTTTGCTGGATACGTTGCAGATTTGAAAATAATTTTGTTAGACTATCAAAATAATCACGCCAACAATGCAGCAAAAAAATTTTGATTTTTAAGAACAAGTTTAAGATATGAATCTAAAAATAATTTCATTTCCAAACATAAATCGGCGATTAACATGGCACCAAGAACGCTCAAAAAAGAGGTAGCTCATCTCTGCCATAAAGGAGCATGTCTATATAAGCATACGACGTGCCAAGGTCGTCGCTGGTTCGGCCCAAGGCCATCTCTGGTACGATCGTGTCCAGAAAGCACGTAGATCGCGCTAACTCGACGATCATCGGCATCAAGTCGCTGGTTTTCTTCTCATCGTCGGGGGGATCGGCTTCCTTTCGTAGTAAAGGAAAAATCGGACTCTCGTTCGGGATGGGAAATCGCCGGAGTTGGCGAGGGCAAAAGGAAGAAACTACAGCCAAGAGAAGCTGTTGGGGCGTGTCCGGGACTGGTAAGCTGGACTAGTTTTTGCTCGAGTCTTGCACCGGTAGACCGCTTGGCACCTCAGAACGTACGGTGCATTCGTGCAGCTCGTTATCGTGCTGGCTGGAACACGATCCATGCCGCCGAGCTCTCGACGTGGACGCGACTCATTTCTCAGGGACTGTATTTTCAAAAGAGGAAAATTCGAAAAGATCGATAAAAATCAGCAATATTAAATATCTCTAATTCAAATTAGAAATTTTTAATCATTCGATCGAATTCTCATATCCAATTATTTCGAATCTTGTTAATGTTACTTCTTTTTAATTATTTAATTTAACTATTTAATTTTGATTAAGATGTACGACCATGGACTAATGGAATTAGGGATAGTACAGTTCCGAAATTTCTTCATAACTTTTACAGAATTAAAAACCTAAATATAAAACCCAAATCTAAATGTAAAAAATTATATATGTCGATATAATTTTTTAATTTTTTTTTCCTTAGTTTAAATTGAGCATCCCACAATTGATTTTTATGTTTATACGACAGGAAGAACGATTTTAATGAAAAAATTTAATTAGATATAAATATCTGAAAATAATTTTATTTGGACCATCAAAGAATTATTATGTAGGACGTATAAGCTGATTATTTCAATGTCAAAACTTTTGTAGTTTGTACACTAATTGTGAGCTTAAATATCATAATTACAATAAATACTTTAATAGTTTAACAAAATTATTTTCAAATCTATATGTAACTATGTACTTTAGCAATCATTCTTTTCGTAATAATACTTAATCATGTATATAAGTTCCTAAAAAAGTGTTTTATTACATATAATCATAAAATAAAAAGCTACTGTCGATTGAAAATTCAGAAACGAATTATGAACGGGGATCTTGGTCATAGAATTCATCGCGATTTGAATATCGTTTTAGACATCGCAAGGATAGTCAGTTATAATAGTCGGTTTGATTGGAGAAAGACATCCGAAGAATGCAGCGGAATAATCACAAAGCGTAGTAATCTAAAAAGAAATTAATTCAGAGCCTTCGTACACAAGGACGAGTATACTTACTTTCGACAAAGTCTATAAATAGCCGTATATATCGTCGCCATGATGCGACATCTTGAATGTTTCCTTACAGGGCGAAGTCCGCTCTCCGTCCCTTTTCGTTTTTCTTTAGAGTTTTTGATCGCTCGAGCAGAAATTGCGCTTTCATGTAATCACGATAGCAGTTTCATAATTCAATTAACGATCTCAGTATTGCCGATTGCTTGGAACACGTTTATGACCACGTTTCGACTGGCGCGGCGGCGGACGAACGAATAAATATGTACGTTCATGGGACATCTCGATCTGAGAAATTGCCAACATACATTCGATGGAAAGTTTAAGCAACATTTAATGAATATCTGATCCGACGTGAAAGCGTAGTAATTTACGCAAGGTAATTCCTTGTGTAAAAGGGGTCCACGTTGATACTTCGATAAGAGGAAATAAATTATGATACCAGTTCCAGAGATCTCAATTTTACCGCTGCAAATCTCTCTGTCCAGTTGCATTCTAAAAATTCAGTTGACAGAGAAGTACCAGCTTAAGTTATACGCCGTCTGTCGATTTTATGATGTATGTATAATATTATTTTTCTTAAATAATTTAATTAAATGAGTGCAGAAGAGAGTCATACTCGTCAAAGCAGTAATGCTTGAACGTGTGAATTTTTATAATTTCCAGTTTAAACAAACTGCGCGCTGATTATTACTCTTTTTAATTCTTAAAACTAGAAAAAGATAAAAAATATGTTAATAAGATTAATTAAAATTAACATTGAATCAATTTACATTGAATCGGACTTTTAAATATAAGTTAAACAGGGATTCAAATTAATGTACATTGGTAGAAACAAACATCAAGAGAAAGACAAAGAAAGAGGAAAAAAAGACGATACGTCGCTTTGCTTCTTTGGCATAGAACTTTCAATATCATTCGTTGTTTTACACACGCGCACAGATCGCATTGTGGACCATGATAATGGGCTATTGTTCCAAAGTAAGTATCGCGCGAATATGGCTTGGCGAAGAATCAAGAAGAGAGCAATGCCGTGGCGACATGTTCGATAAAGTGTTCTTGTGATTTTTTTCCTTTTCGTCGGGTCGTTCTCCCGAGAGTTCACAATCATTGATATACCGAGATCAAAGACTATTCGTCGTCCCGCTCGATCAACGATTGGCAAGTTTGATATCTCTACGGTAATTAATAGTGGTAATTCCATCGCGTTTTATCGCAAAGAGCATCTTGCGAAAAGCGCCTATGCTGCAGAAAGCTATTTTAAAACACAGAGGATGTTTTGTGTTACCAACGAGGTCAAAGAAATCTATCGGAAATCAGTTAAAATTATTTTTTATCGAAAACTAAGAATAGAGAAGTGCGTATTTCTATTAGTAATATTCTCCCCTTCGATTTCTTTTTTATTCGAGATATCAATTTTTTCATACATATGGAGATAATTCATATAACACAGAAGATTGCAACAACATTCAGAATGTTACTCTGCAATATTGCTGGAACTCTGAGATGCTACTATATGCTATTGCTAGAATGATCTACAATGTTCGGAAGTTTGTAACAACATTACTGTAACGTTTCATATCTGCAGTACAATGTTGCAAAAGTATTATATAATAAATATTTTTAACAATATGCTTCTTTACTTCAAAGACACAATTCGAAAGAAATAATTTTCGAATTTAATGAATGAGTTAAGTAAACATTACATCCTCTTATTCATCAAAAGTGAACTAATTTAACTTCATAGAAAATCGTCCATATTGTCAAAACTTAAATTAACAAATTTAAAAAAATTTTACAATTCAAAAAAAGAAATTTTTTAAGAGTCATGTAACGAAAATGATATTTGAGCATGTTAAAAAATACTTTTTTTGCTGATATCATTTGATTGAAAATCAATGATTTTCTGTAAAATTAAATCATAATTTTTTCTGAAAAACTTAATTTTTTAATTGTATCATTTTTGAAGTAAGGGAGCGATAGCGGAATTTATATAATGCAAAATTTATCATTCGATGAATTAATAAAGGATTAATCAACAATGCTCAATATCAACATTCTCGCGTGATATCAGATGGCCTTGATTACGTCAGTAGGCGTTGGAACTACAGAATGGCGAGAACGGGTGCGAAGAGGCCTTCGTCACCCGAACCAGCTGCCAGCTGGTCTCTCTCCAGGTGTTGAAGGGTACCTGTGGTGTGCATGCTCCGGTCGGAGAACGGGGGCCCCACAACGAGATTCGCAGGTGCGAGAGGTGAGGATTCAAGCAACTCTCGCTTATCTTACCGAGAAATCGTCCTCGCTCTTGCCGCAGTATCTTAACGGAAAACAAGCGATGGCGAATCAGCGTCGAAGAAAGGAAGAGAAAGAGAGTAGAGTAGAGAAGTCGAAGAGCCATTTCGAAGTCGCTTCGGGGTGTGGCCGGTCGTTTTTATTTTCTGAGTTGTCTCTCAATTGGAACTTCTTTCTCTGTTAGTATTATCTTCCAATATTTACATATTAATATAAATTAATGCGTATCGCTAAAAAGATAGTACTTTTTATAGAATTATTTAAAATTATCTGTAGAGTTTGAGTTGGACAGAATTTATATCTGTGGAGATGTTGAAAAGAGAGTGGTGATGATGAAGAGTGAGCGAAGGTGCCGAAGAAAACTTTTGTAGAAAAAGAAATAGAAGGAAAAAACTTCACTGAAAAAAACGTTCGGATGGTTATATCAAAAAGTACAAACAAAACAATTTTGGTTATGGTAATTGAATTTCTGATTCTCGAGACTAGAATGTTTGATAAATTTAATTATAGACTAATTTTTACGGAAAGAAAGGTTTTGCTAAAATATTAAATATTAAATTTTAGATATAGATTTGAGAATAATTATATTGAACATTTAAAATAATTATGTAGGATGCTCCAGTTGATTTCTAGAATGTCAAAATATTTGCAGCATCATACTTGAATTTTCTACATAATTATTTTCGTGTTCCAACAAAATTATTTTCAGACTGTATCAACTCGAAGTTTTAGATAAGTACTTTAATAAAATCTGTTGTAGTTGAATCAGAATTCCAATGCACCGAGATTTTTTTTCCAATATTTGTGTGAAAAGAAAAGAGTGTTCAGAGAAAAAGAAGGATAAGACAAGAAATAGAAAAGAAAGAAAGATAAGATGAAGAGAGAAATAAACATAAAGAAAAAAGACAAAGAGAAAGAAAAAGAGCTGGGAATTGAAAGACGAAGTAAAACCAATGAAGTGAAAGAGTCGAAGTATGCGTGTACACGCGATGGAGATGCAGGGAAAGGGAGGTAGAGGTGTGCAATCGGAGTGAGAGGGAAGGAGAGAGTAGAACGTAGCTCAAGCTAGTCGCCTAGACAGCGTGGCAGCGGCGGCAGGAATCAAATAAAACAAGAGCTCGCTCGGGTATGCGCATGTACGTAATCGCACTGTACAGTGTACTCTTACATTGTCCTGGCAGCAATGGTCTCTCTCTCTCTCTCTCTCTCTCTCTCTCCCCTCCCTCTCTCTCTCCTGGTCTCGATGGGTCCGGTGATGGCGAATACGCCATGTCGTTTGTAGCCACCGTTGGCGGCGTCTTGTCTGGTCCGCGAAGTTTCTCTCATAAAGTCAATGGTCGCGGCATCAGGTCGATGTAATTTTCAGCCAAATGTTCGAACAGACGTTCATTGTCCCCTTGTATAATTAAGCGCCTATGACGCTTTGCCTCAAAGTATTCATAGTCCATTCTTAAGACCGTCTTAAGTAATGTCTTAAGATGCTAATGTAGTCCTCTGATTGCCTTATGACATCTTAGGGTTGTACTTAAGACAATCTCAAATATAAGAATAGACTATGAATAACTGGCCTCAACTAGAACTAATTGTAAGAAATGGGAATAAGATAATAGTCAATAGAAAAGTTTGCCCCAAAGTTGATCACTATTATAACCTATACTTGTAATAAGTAATGCAAAGAACGGTTTTGCTAAAGTATAAGTAAGAATTTATTTAGATACAGGTCTGAAAGTAATTTTATTAGATTATCAAAATAATTGAGTAGATCATACTTAAATGTTGAGGACAGTATTGCAAAAAGTCTTAACATTGTAGCAACCAGTTTAAGTGTCCTACATAATTAAATTGATGATCCAAACAAAACTGTTTCTAAAACTGTAGGTATCTAGATAAATTTTTGAATACTTCAGCACATTCTTTCCATATAATAATCGATGATTATAGTTGAGGTTCTTCCTTAAGAGATAGTTTTCTTTGGGAGAACACGAGAAATATATGACCGAATTACTTTTTTATGTCGAGAGAAAAGTGTTTGGGACTATAATTGCATAATAAAATATTAATAATTATGATTAAGAACTTCATTCACTTGACTTCAATTATAGTTATTACTATCACAATGTTAGAAATAATATTTATAGTTCTATCAGAAAAATACATAATTGACACTTAAAATATAAGTTATAGTTAAATTATGGTACATAATTGTAACTATTTTTTCGTTCAGTGTGAAGAAAGCTAGTCTTCTTTTCCATTTTACTTCACTATATTTCAATTTGTGATGTCCAGATTGAATTTAGCGTTAATATCGAGGTCGGTGAAACCTAAACCGCAGTCAGAACTTAGTCAGAGTTAATTTAGCTAATTTAGAGTTAGAGCTACTCCCGACAAGATCTAAGTACTGATGTTTGCAGAGGTCGTTTGCGCCTATACTAGTCATCGTGCAGGTATCGCGACTGCAACAACATCGTTGTGCCACTTAGCGATCGGTTAGTCCGTTTGCAGTAGGATTAGCGCAGCGCGTAACTCTTCGTTTCTTGTAAAACTCAGTTCTCCGCTCTATGCGATAAATAATGCATGTTTCTGCAATATTAGTTGCAAGGTAAGAGCGCGAGTGTCTGTCGGAAAAAAAAAGAGAAGCGTCTCTCTCGTTCGGCAAAGGCCATACACTGATTGAGAAATGTGAGAAAAAATGTATAGTATTTATAACTGTAATTACATGTTGTCATAATTATGATTGTTACTACCATAATATTAGTAATAATCATGTATAGTTTTATAGTATAAATATGTACAGTTGGCAAACGAAAATGACTATATAATCATATAATTATAGTACATGTACATTTTTTGTGGTCATAGCCTAAAGGTACTATTTCATAAGACGTTGAAAAATAATTAGCGTCAGTGTAGTTACGTGGTCTCAATTTGACGCTTAATCACTTTGACGTCTGTCATTGAAAGTTGGATTTATTCAACTTCCAACGTCGCTTGATTCAAAATTGAACGTTACATCATGACGCTACATCATTCTCGTGCATTTTTCACTGTTCAACACGTCAATTTTTATGTAACTTATTTTGCTATTAAAAAACAGCATTTTTCATTAACACGAAAAAGGCACTTTAAACGATTCGATGTTCTGTCAATGTTTCACCGGTTTTGAATTGGCAGCGATCTCGGCGATTTCTACACCGGCGACGAATACGTGTGGCTTGTCACGTCCTTAGCGTACATCACGCAAGAACAACGCGCGAGCGGAATTTCAACTTCGGCCGCGCGTTCATCGAATTTATCGTCATGCGTGCACACGCATGGATGCGTGTATGCGCGCCTTAGCGAGTGAATGGGAATTAAACTGTGCTCTTTCCCGACGTAACGCACGAGAAGCCGTATCGCCGCGCATAACTCGCGCATAACACGCTCGTGCGCGTTTCTAAAAGCTTCCCATATGGCGGCTATCGTTCCGGTGTAACCACACGACTGAGGGACTTTCATTTACCATAATAAGATATATAGAGGAATGGCCGCGGGGCCGATCTATATATAGCCGCCAAGTAATTTCATCGCGAGGAATGCGCCGCGCGCGAGCGCGCGTTTCTTTTACTCTCGTAAAATTAACGCGCGGTTCTGGAGCGGCCGATCGAGCGATCGAGTCCTGTTTCTCGGAGAAAAACGGAAAGAGATTCTCCGCAGCAGGTGGCGAAGAAAACGCAAATAATGAATCTCAAACGACCAGAGAATAATATCGACATGATAAAAAGTAACACAATTCTTGACTCTAGAATCGCCCAGGTAGACCACAAAATCATTAATAAGATTAAGTTGAAATCATTTTAGGAAAAATCATTATGTCATTTGATATATTTTCTATGATACGATTTTATGATGAATTCTTGATATAATAATGATTTTTTTTTAAGACTATATGATATCAGTTAAAAGTATCAACAATCAGCCAAAAAAGGAAATATTAGACAATATCATTCAAAGAATTTTTAGAATATTAGTCTGTAAAAATAAAATCTTTAAAATCAAATATTTTACATTAAAATATTGCATCAACATCAATAGCTAGAGTTAACGTTTACGTTAGAATATTGGAGAGTTAACCTTAATTTCTGCTTCCATACGACAAATGTTTAACTACTAGCAATTGGAGAGATCTCTTCCGGTTGCACGTGCGCGATTGCGAATGACGTCGAGAATGTGGAGATTGGCATACGTCGTAACGACACAAAAACTTTTAGCACCGGGTTGCGGGTAACTGCTTGCAGAGTGTGTACCCGGGAGCTCGCGACCGAGAAGCAGCACAGAAGCCGCTGCAGCTGGTACAGAAACATGCCAGGAATTGGAAAGGCTTTTCGTGCGATGAATTCATGCAACACGCGGCTGCGTGGCAGAGCATCGTCTTGGCCTCGCGCGAAAATTCGCGGCGCGATTTCACCGCGAGCGTATTTATGAGGAACACGCGCGATTTCCAGATGGAAATCTTCCCTGCGACATCGTCACAGAAGCAACAAGGACATACGTCGATACGAGGAAAGATGCGGATTGAATTTGACTCTGTCTGAATGCATATTTTCTCGTAGTAATTGTGCTTTTATTCCAGATAATGATAGAAATATATTAGTGTTATCAATTAAAATTTTGAAATCATTAATTAATTAACTGAAAATGTTCATTATACGAAATGAAATCAAATTTATGCACAATATTTACAATTTTATTATTTTACTCACTGTTTCATAATGAAATACAAAATAATGTAAAAACTTTGATTAAAAGTTCCAATCTGTTTGAAAAAATATTTTTTATAAGATAAAAAACACTGAAGAATATTAAACACTTTTTTCGTCAAAATAGCCGTTTTTTTCATCTAAGTATTCTGACTACAATAAAAAAGTTTCTTTATTTTTGATGATGAAAGAATTTTTCATCTAATTCACAACTCAACTTTTGAAAAAAAAACTTTATGATTGTAATTCATTTTCATGAAAACAAAACAATATTATACTAATCATAACTGTGTTAAATATAATACCTATTACTTTTAAATTAAGAAAAAACATGAATGAGACTTTTAAACAATATTCATTTCAGTGGAAAACATTCTTAAATTTTATAATATACAGTCTCAAATTTTTGATTGGTTGGCACTATAAATATTAAAACATAGATTCTCACAAGTATACATATACTTACAATAAAAGAAAGAAAAAAATTATTTTTTCGCAAGTTCGCATGGGATTTTCGATCAAAGTTTTTCCATAGATAATTTCTCTTTCAAGCTGATTGCGATCGCAATGCAAGTAAATTTCGCGGAATTGCCATTCTTCGCACCTATAGTCACTCAGGACGTTCTAGACTTTGCTCCTCGAGAGAAATGAAATCTCCGCTGCTCTAGAAAAGAAAAATAACTGGACAATATTACGTGCCGTGCAAAGTCCATAGTTGTTTTTGCATTTATCGAACGAATGCTAAATTGTACAATTTTTATTTTTTCTAAGATTATATTATTTTTTCGTCCATTTTTCGTCCATTTTTCATGGATTCTTTTGACACTGTCACTCTCTGATAATTCTTATTTCACGTGTTTTGTCAGATAATTTAAGCACAGTTATCGATAGTAATTGAATTTCGTTGCGAAACATTGAATCCTTAAATCTATATTCATCCAATACACATACATTTTTCTAAAAGTAACATAATGACAGCTCTATACACCAGAGACTGAAGAAAATTGATTTTCCAGATTTAAAGGAACGCACGTCATTCAATTACGTCGAATACATGAATATATTGGCATGCTCACATCGTGAGTAACTAATAAAAACCTCGATTACAGGCGAGACTTCGTATGATGTTAAAAAAAAAAAAAGAAAAATATATATATTTACTAGACATACGATTGGCTAAAATATATTTATATCTACTTATATTATCCATTTATATACAGGGAATAGATAAAATAATATATCTGAGGAATATATCTGAGAAATATACTATTTTACTATTATTAGGTTGGCATTATTTGCTTTTATAAAATTGTTATAATAGTATTTAGTTTTATATATAGGGAAGATTGGGGAGAGTTATACTAATTTTTAGAAAAATATATTTCTTTATTTATAACATATATGTTTATTTCTTTTAATATATATTCTTTTAATACATATGACGCAACTATTTAGATTTATGATACTATTTGCAAAAAAAGTGTAATTTTAGGATGTTTATGAGTAAAATATCAAAATTCGAATTAGTACATCTTGCAACTTTCCCCAATCTCTCCTATATATGAAGAGCAGAATTCCAAAATGCATTTTTGTCCAAAATTTCATTTTTTTTAATTAGAGATGGCATAGTGTTCAATGTTCGAAGATTCATATTATAAATTACTCTCAAATGTTTAGAAAGCATTTTTTCATCGTTAATTTATTTGCTGAAAAAACATAGACATTGTGAAGTGCATTATGTTTTTTAACTAGAGACAAACAAAATGCATTTGTTTTACATTTTTAGCAGTTTTGTTTAATTTCACATTCTACTGATTAACATTGCAAATATTATGCATATATTATTTTCTGCAAAATGTATCATTTTCTTATGTGCAGAATTATTTTCTTTCTCGTTTTCCGAAGATTACAAATTTTGGACAAAACGCATTTTGAAAGTCTATTCCTTGTATATATATATAACTATATATTATATTAAATATATTTTTTATAAGAATAAAAATTTTTAATTAGTTTATAGTTCTATTAATTATAATTTCTACATCAACTACAACACATCCACATAGATGTCATTCCATTATTATCAAAGATATAGTTTTTGAGCGTTATTTTGTCCGCCTTTTTTCTTTTCTTAATTTTGTGAATCTCTCTTACATTTACTATATATGCTCGATCACATATTATTATATTATTATTTTTCCAGCGTAGCGAAAATACTAGTCAGAAATATTATAAAGCACGTTAACAAGTTTTTCGTTATTGACGTACTTTTCAAATCTCTATTCACGAAAATTCGACGATTGTGTCGTCGAATGACGCATCGAGCATCTCCTGCATCACGTCAACACGTGGATGAAACATAATATTGCGCTGTGGCATCGGTCGGTGTCTCCACGTGCCCTAAAATTGCCACTAATCATCTGCTTCTGTGTACGTGAAGCTGATATCCACCCACATCATCGGGCGTCGTAGCATTAAAGGATCATCGCGAGTAGATTAAGTAAACAGAAGAAAGACGGGATGAGCGCACGCGTTCCGTGACGGAATATCCCTAAGATGGATGCTACGAGGGGAGTTGAAACGAGATCAAGAGGTTTGCTCACGAGTTGTAAGAAAAAGTTAGACGGCGGTTACTCATTACTCAGAAGATTGCAGACTCTATTTCTGTACGAATCGTACAATTGGGGCAGCTTCATGACGTGCTTGTAGTAATAGCCACACGGCCATGGATATATGAGTGGTAAGAGGGTGGCGATAACGTGATCGTTGACGAGGATCGAGAACGCGGGGGCGAAGACGGGGGTACAAACGCCGTGGACACCCCGTAGAGAGGTGTATATTAGACGTGGTACGTCGCGACGCACGGATCAGAAGGACACCAGACACGAATCGAGAGACTTGGTCGAGGAATAATTCTTGCGCGACCATCGGAAAATCAAGCGTTCGCCGGAAAGATCTAGACATGGTACGTGCCACAAATGATCTGTGCGTTTTACAAAGTAGTATCAGTGACCTATCAAGAAATATACAGTATTGGATACACAGTTGGAAAAGAAGCATTAGACATTTGAGAAGACGCAGGAATTGTTACATTCATCCCTTTTTGCTCAGTTTCACTTGTGAATCCGAAAATCATAGTTAAAATAGTTTTAATATTCGAGAAATATATAATTTTGGGATACATTTTAATAGAAAAAAGCAAAGGTTTATCATTTTGTTGAACCATGTCTACAATAATTTTTTTTGTTCTTATAAAAAAATCGTTTTTATAATTTTTTAAAATTAAAATTAATTATTATTAAAGTCATTATTATTAAACTCTTATACTTGCACTATAGAATAAATAGCATTATAGAATAAATAAGTTTTTACAAATGAAGACTATTTTGTAGAATTTTTTTTAAAAGCCAAATAACTTTTTAAACGTAAATTCTACTTCTTTAAAGAATACCATAAGATAATATAAAGTCTATTATAACAATGTTTTATTCCCAATTAAAAAGAAACTTTCAACAATTATTTTATATAATAAATATATGTTTTAAAGCCAAATATTATATATTATATCGCTGTCAAACATTTGTAGACTTTAAATAATCATTAAAATTCCTTTACTGATCTGAGAAATAAAAAAGTTTTTGAAAAATATAATCAGTTGTTTTATGTGAACGCAGAATTAAAAAGATAACTTGACACAAATGTACATTCATTAATGCATTTTCAAGACATGGTACAACTAAAATTTTATAAAGTAAAAAAATTATGGTACTAGCGATGTCATGAGTGATTTAAATGCCTTGACTTTAATTAACGGTATCGTTTGCTCAATTTCTCTCTTAACATTAGAAATCCATTACTCTTCGATACTTGCACAAACAGTTTTTCTGCCGGCTATAAGAGACCAATATTTATAGCAGCATTGTGCTGTAGACTTTAAAATTATGTCTACATGTCTACATTATACGTCTCTTGATTGTACGAGCTGCATGGGTTAAATAGATCTTGCCACATGCAGCTCATGAATTGCTAAACTCATATAGACGATCTTGCTATTTGACAAACACTTAAAATAAGAAACGGTCAATTAAGTCAATCGAGAAAATTACCTCTGATTTTCTTCGAATGAAGACTCTTATTTAAGAAACGGAGAGAAAGGAGGAAAAGAAGCGCGTGCAGCCTCCTCTATGCCTGGATAAATTACTCTCGCAGATTCAATGCAAGACGATCGTCTGCATAAACAATTCAGGTCACACGCGGTGCAACGTGCATATTACGCGCGATGCCTCGCATTACTTAACAACGCGAACTGCTTGTCGCATTTCATTATGAATAAAAATGCTATTACGGAGAGCGCGTATGTCAGTGTTTTATTAACGAATTGTGCTTGCTGGAGCGCACTGCTTTTCGATAATCGTCAGAGATCTATTCTATAATAAAAATTTGGCAAAAGTGAATAAAAAATAGTAGATATATAGTTATCCATCTCGTTTTTTCTTTCTTTCTTTCACTACTCGAAAATGTACGAAGTTATCCAAATTTATTAAATGTATTAAATGAATCAGTAATAATTGTTGCAAAAAAATTTTTAGAATCAATCGTTACAAAAATCATTTCAACTTTTCATATTTCATGTGAAACAATTCTGCAAGAATTCTGCAATAAATAAGCATGATGAGATATTTATCTGTGTTCTATAATCAAATGATTCCTTGAAAGCAAGAATTCAAAATTGGTCTCCAGGACAATCCAAGATGAAAGTAAATCTATTTTGGAATTATATAAGTTTCATTTGTATGAAAATTAATTCAAAGATGTGTAATATTTCTGGGAACAATTTCAAAATTATTTTAATAAATTTTCAGCAATATTTTTGAAATATTTTAGAAAGGTTTCAGCTGTCAATCTTTTGGTAATATTTCAGAAAAGTTACAGATTTTTTTCAATAATCTTTCAATAATCTTGCAACAATTTACAATGCTATTGCAATATTGTTGGAACATTGCAATACTGCTGGAAGGATTTGTGCTAGGAATACATTTTGCTATTCTAGAACTATCTCACATATATTGCAGATACATTTTGTGTCTTTTATGAAATGTTTCATTTTTCAGTTGAAATATTTCTGAAAAATTCGGTATTATACGGGAAATGACAATCAAAAGACTGATCCGCTTTGAATCCAGACTCTTATTATAGGATCTCTAACCGCGGCGATGATCGTCGGGCGTTTTGTTGCGACGAAATGTTACGAAACCGGTCGCGCGCGTGCCGATGGGAACTGAATCACGAGCAGCCGATAATATTATAATCCGATGCAATCGTCAACTCGCGTGACTTTTATGCTTTTCCCGTGCGACGCGCAGTTACGTCATTACGATATTACATCGCTGTATGTATGCGTGCAGGATACTGATATATTAAAAAAAAAAAAGATATAATTGCGACCTACTTGCTTGAAAAGTAGTTAGGATAAAACGAGAAGACCCAAGGCGAAAAATCGAATGCATAATTAACGAGCTGCATATATTTACAAGTTTACCAAACGAATATCTCATTTAAAAGCTTTACGTTACAATTAACACTTTTTTTTAATGATATGTAAATGGTATAATGATGTAATGAATGTGGAAGTTGGGGACGTATCTTAGAAACATTACCATTCACTCACGTCGCACTTTGCACAGTACGTACGAAGTGTCTAATACGCATGCACTGCACTTTCGACATCTTTATCAGAGATAAGATCTCTTAAATGGTGTTAGCCGCGTGCCAATGTTCGATAACGAGTATCGATCGCAACATATTAAGACTTATGAGCGCGGAAAATAAAATACATCGCGCGAAAGCGTATAAATATAAAATAAAAAATAAAAAAAAGATAAATAATAGAGAAAAAGATGGTAATGTAGGCCTCCGTTTTGTCTTCTTATAATTTTTTATTTTTTATTCAAATAGTTGTATAATAATATTCAAGTCAATAATTATCGCAAATGATAGTTTGTTAATTTAAAATAAGAATTAAAACAGCACGTTTTATAGGAAGAACTATTAAAAATGAATAAATTAATAAGTAAGCAATTTAAATTAATAAATGAACTTGTTAAAATCAACAAAAGTGCAAAAATCAGATTTGCAGATTAGACTTGCAGATTAGATTTTCGCGTTTTTCCACGTCTCTCGTATCCTATTCTTGCGTTTCATCGTATCTCGACCCTCTCCGAAGGATGCAGCATATTTACGGCAGCTTTCGGAGAATCGTTTAAGCGCGAGCACGCGGCTGAATTGGTCGGCCGCGATTTAAGCGAACCGCAAAGTAACGCGTCGCAAACTAGCAGTAAGGAGAAAATGAAATTGCGCGATTCCATTGTCGCTCGCTTATTCGTCCGGATGACGTAGCCAACGGAATGAGATCGCGTCGACGACAGGCCAGAGGATCGCGCGATCGTCTTTAAACTCGGTGTGAGCACGTCTCATCACATGAGCGTACGCAAGGAGGGACCAACGGACAGCCTTCCGTTCTGCAATTCTCGGATTTAAAATACTGAAACATTATTTGGCCTGAAAAATCAAGTTTCCACTTTTATTCAAAATAAATAAAAGGAAAATTTAGGCAAAGAAATCGTATATATTGCAAACTCCTAGAGATATTTGTCAACTAGATCGAGATAAATTATGATTCGGTATAATTTGATGCTCTTATGGTAATTAATAATAATAAGCCTATTTTTTATCAATGAACTCTCTGTGTGAACTAGTGCACACGATGCAATAGGCCTATTTTTTTTAGCTGAACTTCTTGCACAGTTTATCTTTTCTCTTTTTTTCTCCAACGTGGAGAAAAGGAAGAAATCACATTAATTCAGACAGTACAGGAATAAACAACAGATCTAGAATAATTATTAATTATTATTATTCACGTTACATTGAGTAAATTTTTTTTAAATTAGAAATTTGATAATCATCTTCGCACTAATTACCGCGCAAAAATTCTCATTAGCCCGAGTTGTTTTATCTTATTAGACCTAATTTGTTTCACACTTCAATTTATTGCACCATTTCAGTTCAGAGACAGTTCTTCGGTAAAATATCAAGTCAAAGGTGGAAGCACAAAGTCTTAAACGCATAATGCATAAAAAAAATAAATTAATCACAAAGTCCTTCATTTCCTTCCTTTTCATAAAATAAAAGACTTTGATTTTTTGTGCTTTATGTATTATGCATTATGCAAATGTCTACTCAATGAGAGAAATGATAATGGAATCGACATCGATTTTATTGTCATTTCTTACTGGGTATGTTAATTTCTTAATTTTTCGTTCAGATTATAATCAGTATGAGATCGAAAGCCGCCATCGTGGAGTTTGTTTCGCGTGTAAAAATTGGATGTGGGCGCCGATGTCGGCTGAAAAGTCTCTCGATGCGTCCAGCTGTCTGCCCGAAGCTCTGGCTCGCCTAATTGTCCCTTTAATTCGCCTCAATTGCTTCTTGGCACGGTCGCGCGAGAACGATACCGCGAGAAATCCGACAAGAGGCTATGAGTACTCGTTTGAATTACACGAGACCGTGGTCTTGATTTTCATGTGTTGTTTTACTGGACATCGTAAAGGGAAAAAACTACCGTCAGTTTTCTACGCAAAACGATTTTCTTTGAGCTATTGCGGAGTTGAATCTTCGCGAAAGAATTACTGCAAGAAGAAATACACTGATGATGATACAAAATACTCTGGTTATGCTCACAAAAGGTATATAAATAAAACGATTTTGATCATATGAATAAAAATTCTGGTTATTAAATCGAGTGTTGAATTTTTGGTTACTTCGACTATTTGATAGATTTAATTACAAGTGTTCAATATATTTGTATCTTTCTGATTGAATCTATCAGAATTCCAATTAATACTGTAAGACTTGTTTCAGTGTAAATGATAGTGAATTCGATTAGACATATTACTGCGTATTTGTGCATATTAAAGCCTTTATATACTGATATAATGCAAGTGAAAAAGTGTAAAAAGCACGCACGCAGATGAAGCTAGACGTGTCAAATTTAAAGGTATCTTGGAAACTTGTTTACTCAACGCACCGAGCAGGATAGAATGTCAAATTATGATACACACTTATTATGTTGCAACATAACTACAACACAGTGTCGTTTTCTCGGAGTGTCGTATCTCCCGTGATGCACACGCTGCACAACAGCAAGCAAAGTTCTGAATGGACGGCAACATGTGCGCGGCATGATAAGCCACGAGGGCACGAGACTTTGACTTCGCGAGTGCGGTATCGCCGATATGACGGGACCACGATTCGACTTTGTCACGCGACGTCATCACGTCGCTCTGACGGCGTTGCATCGACGGTACATCGACATTGCCTCGATGACGAAAGGGAGGTCGGTTGCACTGTCGCGGCTAAAGAGTGAAACGGCGCGGTGGCGCGCAAACGATACGCCGGATACGGAAAGAACAATTTTGTTGAAAGTATCTAAACGTATAGTTAGCTACAGATCTAAAAATAATTTTATGTGACCGTCAAAATAATTGTGTAGAAAACTCATGATAAGCAACATTGCGAAAATGTTTCGACGTTTTAGCAGTCGGTCTTAAATATAAGCCTATTCTACAATGTGCTTTTTGTTTTCTATTTTCTGCTTTTTGCTATCTTTTACATCTTGTCTTTTTGTTTCTTATCCGGTTTTTTGTTTTATGTCGCACGAGATAAAAGTTGAACTTTGGAAGAAACAGGAAGTATGTAGCGAGAAATACAATTGTCAATAAAACAAAGAAGGAAAAAGTAAGAAATAGGAAAAAACAAAGAGCATTATTGTAATTATTTTTATAATCCAAGAAAAGTTTTTGCAAATCTCTATCTATTTAGCTAAATTTTTAAATATTTCAGTAAAATTGTCTTTTCCGTGTAAAGATCTTATAACAGAGTTTGATCACAAGCGATTTTCTCAAAACAATAAGTTCAAGTGCTGCAATTTTTTTATAAAGAAAATAAAATTTATAACAAAAAACTTTAATAGAGCTTAAGGAATCATGCTCTCTAAATTCTTTGGAATCTCATTCTAAAGAGAAAATTGAGCTAATCTTGAAAAACAGTTCAGGCTCAATTTTTAATCTTTAAGAAATAAGATTTCACTCTTTAGAGTAAGATTCATTCTAAAAGTTTTAGAGTATATTCCTTTAGCATCACAAATATATATGTTCCTGTAAGTTACGAATAAAAACTTACTAATTAAATTTATTTTATACCTTAATTTTTTTTATCTAAATTTAATAAGGTTAATAAGGTCGAAATTTGAATTGGAGCGATAATTAATAAAAAATGACGGATCAAAAAGTTTTTTAATTTCGTGACTAAACTATGTTATAAGATATCTTTAGCGACGATGTTATAAGAAATGCGTTTCAAAGGCGAATTCAAGAGTTGTTGCTTGGTGCAAGTACGACAGCTGTTTAGTCGGCACGCGAAAAATGTCCCAGCGATTTAACTCCGTTTCGCAAGGCGCGCACGCGGCCGATCAACCGTTTCCGTCGCAGTTTCCGTCGCACTTGGGCGGGCCGTTGACCACGTTTATTACGTTATTTACGCTCCATATGACATTTTTGTTCGCTTGCGAAACCATGTGCATTTCGATACGTCGCGGCCGGCGGCGGCGAAGTTCAATGTAGGAACGTACAAATTAAATCTTATCATATCTTATCGAGCGGAACAGACAGTATTGTGCCACTGTCAATCGCTGCATGTGGATAGATTTTATGTAAATTATTATGCAAATGTTTGCTCCGATAATAAAACTCAATCATAACGAGATATAATTATTTAAAGATACGTAATATGATATTATATACTATATAGATTAACAAGTAATACCTGAATAATATAAAGATTTTTATATTGTGAGATTCGAGATATAGTAAAATATTATACCGTTTATCTTTACACATACTTTCAGTTCTGTGCCAATAAAAATATTTTTTAAATATTATTATATTTATCATAAATATTTAAGATTTTTAGGAATACATATGGACACGTGTATTTGGAATTATTCATTTTTTTCTAAAGCTCCGTTTACTCACTAATGTTACATTAAATGGTGACGTCAGAAACGAAAAAAGATTATTTTGCATATCGTATTAAATACGAGTATATAATCTGAGTACGCATTTCGCGTGTATAGTATTCGCGATTCGGGATCTTTTACCATTTCAATTAACCGCTATCAAGCCGACAACTATTAATTGCAATTACACGTGCGAGTTGCATCGCACGCGATGTCGGGACCCTGGTCTTGATTTTACTCTGGACAGTCGTGAAACATCCGTCTCTACCCTCGTCATTACGACATGATCCCGACGTGATCTTGACCCGTTGACTGTAACTCCAGCAAATAAAAAGATCGAGTTTTGTCCGTAATATAAGTGGTAAGAAAATGCAAAATTCTCGATTCTCACTTCAACGTCCGAAAATTGCATCTTGCATAATCCGCTGTCATTGTTTTCTCAGATTCAAATCGCACAACTTCATTTGACTTGAAAAATATTCACTTTCTTAAATTTTTTTAGAATTAGTATAATCTATTCGAAATGAACTCGAAAAGAATTCAAAAATATATACAAATTTGTATTTATTACCTTTAATAAAAATAATTCGCACAAAACTCAAAGTATGATATATTTATTCTTATACAAAAGTTAAATATTATACACAGTTAAAAAACAGAAAAGATTAGAAAAAGAATATCTTTTATCTGAAAAAGAGCTAATCATTAAAGACATAAAATGAAATCTTTTGAGATTCTCAGAAATACTTTTAGAACAATAGAAATGGGATGAAATAGGAATTCATAAGTTGAAAATCAAAAAAGAATTCTTCACAGACTCTGTATTATCGGAGTTAATAATACTGTTTAACATTCAAAAATTCTTTATAATACATACCATGAAATTTTTCCGCATTGAACAGAACGCCGTTGGCAGAATTTGCGTGGTAGATCAGAATTTTTTTAAATCAGAATAAAATGGGACAAAAACACAACTCCAATTTACTATTACATTCCAATTTTCTGAAAATTCTGATGCTACGGAAATTCTGCCAACGACATCATGTTTAGCGCAAAAAAATTAGGATATATATATTTAGGATATATATTTAGACAGAAAAAAGTAATTTTTTGTTGAATTATGTAATTTGTATGATAAATTCTTCCGAGAAGAGTGGAAAGACTTCGCTGACACAATTCGAATAAATTACGAATGATTACAAAAATTGCCAAAAGTAAATAAAACGTTCTGATTTCTTATATGTAAACACGACTTCGAAACGGAGCGCGTTATCAAATCAACGCCACGATACTTTGTTATGACGCAGTTTCGGGCATCGATGGACGATTCCCTGTCGCCGTCGCGTTCCGCTCGCTCAAACTCTCTCACTGTCTTCGAATTACATCGAGTAGATAATTTCCTTCCAAGTACTGCTGATCTCGATGGAAAGACAACTGAGGCATAATCTCACGCGCAGGTGTTCGCTTGCGCTTTACCGCTCGTGCCTTTAACTTGCGACAATATCGTCAATAAAAACAAGATATAAGATAAAAATACAGATATCGATATATGTATTTATTTGAAATATTATGAATAATTGTCTCAGATATTGAAAAATAAATTCTAGCATTTTTTATATTAATTATAATTATATTTTTATATATTAATTAATAATTTTATATATTAATTAAATGATTTCATATCTGTCATCAACTTTGAAAAGCACAGTGCATGTATATAAATTATTTCCTTAATATATCGCTCATTTGCTGCAATAATGACACCATTAAAAAAACAAAGGTTTCCAAAATTTAAGTTATAATGTTTTAAATTAGTAAAATTTTGCAACATTAATTTTGCATAATGATTTTAATATAACAATTGGTTGGTATAAGGAATACAAATATGTTTTTTAAAGCATGTTTTTTCCTTTTTTCCTTATATTTCTTTTTTTATAAGCAATTAAAAAATAACAATTTTTGAATTATGTCGATATTGTAACAAATGAGCAATATGATTAAAGTATAATTGAGAATGTTATCTTTCGCTTAATTTCAATTGTTCTCATCTAAGATTATCAATTGTACTCTTTTAAGAGAGTATGTACTCTTTTTAAAATCGTGAAACTTCTGGCCATTAATTAAAGTTTAATATTTATAAAATTATATTAATAAGAATTATCAATAAAAATTATGTTTTAGAAAATTTATTTTATTAAATACTCACATTTAATGCATAACGAAATTATATAATTTCTTCCGTCCACAAATCATTAAAAAAAAGTACTCTTTCTTGTGATTCAGATAAGATAATCCTATCCTCGTCTCAATGCCGAGTACGAATTATAAATAAGAGAAAAAATATCAAATGTCATAATCCTAAAAAAAAAAAAAAAAAAAAAAACAAGTGTAAATATGCATATGACAGTCATAGCACATCACGTTGCGGACCTTTCCAATAATTTCTTCCGACAGAATTTTCAAATTGCAACTTCCGCTTGACCTTCCGTTTATCGCTTCACGATCATCATTGATCTACTGGAAACTCGACGTGCTCCGCATGCTTCGCGATTTAGGCTCTTGTCGCCGGCGATTAATGAATCGTCGGTCGAGAGCCACGCGGCTCGCGCGGAATGGCCACTGATCCAGAAAGCAATCCCGGGAATTCGTTACGGAACTCGAAGGCGAGCTACTTTCCGTTCTCAGGGAGGCTGTCGGGTTATTTATAGCGTCCTACCCGCCGCCACATAGGCTGCAAAAGGAAATTCTCTCTCGCTCTCCTTCACTGCCGCCGCCACAGCCACCACCTTCGGCACCTCCATCTTCGTACGTGCGTTGTTCACTACGGTCGCAAGTGCGCGTGTGTCTGTCTGCCTTCTCGGCAAAAGCCGAGAGGAAGAGACACGGTCGACGATGGTGGCCGCGTACGACACTGAAGATATATATATTCACGTTTCGCAACAAGAAGCAATCACTGACGAAAAAAATAAGAAGATTGCTTCGAGACGGAGCCTCTTTTCCTTCTCACTCCTCTTTATCTTTCATTGCCACTGTTATCACTTGTTATCTTATTTATCATTTCAATTTCGTTCAAGCTACTTGCGTCAAAATCATTTGACTAACCCACAAAAGAAGAAATTTGTGTATGATGAAATAATCTTCATGTCAATGAGAAACTACGATAGTTAATCCTCTAGGAACGAATTTATTAAACATTAAAACATGTTTGTTTTAGAAAATATGTTTTAAATGTAAGCATTTTAAACATACACTGCACCTTTTAGTGCAAAAGCTCACTGGTATATTTTTGAACTCGTTCGTTTAGATAAACTTGCAATGTTACAACCGTTCCAAGTTATTTTCATCCCCTGATCTGCCTTATTCTCTCGCAGAATAGGAACAACCTACAAGAGTTCGGCGGGGAGGAGGCATCTGGCTGATGTATCTTCCTGTTTCCTAGAAGCGCGTTGAATCGAGCGCGCAAGCATTCCCTTTGGGATAAATCATTGATGAATGAATTGCTTGTATCCCGTGCTTGATTCCCGCCGTCTGTCCGTCTCTCTCTCCTTTTCGCGCGCGAGCGCGTCTTCCGACTTGCGAGATCATCGTCTGTAATGTACACATGAGTCACTCTCGTATAATAGTTTCCTGCCGGTGTTGCGTTCAGCGACCATTCACCAGCGGACAAGGCATTCGCTCCTTCGTGTCGTAAAGTTGGACTTCTCAGGTTCGAATTCCTTAACTATGCGCGCGACAATCTATTTCCGAATTGCGAATCTTTTATGAAAAAAAATATTCGTGCCGTATATCGCGAAATTAAACAGTGAGATCGAATTTCTTATGAATGTAGCGATAGTTCTTCATCAGAAATATTAGTCATTAGATTGTCACGCAGATCGACATCAAGACGTAATGACGTGTTCAACGTGAAATTCCTTGCTTCGATAAGTTTGACTGAGTCTTATTTATATAGCGAAAAAAAATGCGAGTTTCAAGAATAAAATAAAATTTAATTTAAATTTATTTATTTAACTTTTATTCACATATATTGGACTGATTTTCGTAGAAAGTTATCTCTACTGTATTAACAAATTTACTGTGTATTGTAACAAATATGATATTACTTGTAATCACTAATTTTATCAACTTGCTACAACCTTGCTACTTTAATATAAAAAAATGGCCTAGAAAATGGCTGTCCATTTATTGGCTGTAGATTTGCTGTATCAGTGAAGTTTTTAGTTGTTTCGATAAATCTTTTTTTTTCACGTTTTCTTTCCAAACACACTTCTTCCCGAAATTCCGTCTTGACGCGACACGGTTCTGCGATTTTATGTCAGCGCAAACAGATTCAGGCCGGTCGGGTCGTCTGGTGGATCGTAGAGGCTATTCGCGGAAGTTGGGTCCGCAAAGCGAGAGCGATAACGTCCCCGTCACGTTGCGTCGCCCGGCGGGAGGGATCCGCCTCATTCAACTGTGTTAAGTACTCTGTACCTACGAGGGTATGAGGCACTCCATGCGAGGGAAGGAGAATTCGCAAGCTCGAGCCTATACACGCTCTCTGACGCAGGACCCTAACACACGACACGGCGAATAAAGCTGTCAGTAACGCTCGTCGCGGTCGCCGGGTCTTCTTCGGCTTCGACGGCCGTGCACTCAAGCTCGCCCAAATCGAATCTATGTCCTCCACGTGCTGTTCGAGAATTACGTGTCACGAGAATTACGGTACTAAGGGAGATGAGATCTTCCTAGATACCGAGGAATTCCCTCGAAAACCGTGTGCGTTATACTTTGTGCCGCCGAGATCAAATTGTTTCGTGGAACTATCGGAACTTACGTCTTCGGAAATTTTCATCGCCCATAATACGAAGAATTCTCAGGTTCTTGAGATAGCCGGATATCTATAACGAAGGATTTATTTTAAGTGCATACACCAGTTATTTGCCCGTTCTCCTATTTGGTAATTTCCTGACACTATCTCGAGAATCGGAATCCTTCCAGATTATCCCTGATTTCCATGTTTGTTTCTTTGTATCTTCTCGGTCAAGATGGTTCTTTTGAGACTTAATTATCTCTGTCTTACAGCCTAAGAACATTCTCATGTTGATAACACATGAAAAGTTCCAAAACGATTGACGAGATTTCGATTTTTCGTCGGAATCGTGTCCTAAAAAGGAACACAAAAGGAATCTCGGAAAAATTCGTAAGAGAAAGTGAAGAGAACCCAAGTCGGAGGTGACATTGCACGTCGTGAAGAATTCTGGGAATTTCTTAAATTATTTTTATTAATTCTTAATTCTTAAAATTATTTTTTAACAGTGTTGCTCTTGATGATCATGAGGAGTTTTCCTTAAAACAGTGCAGTTTCGAATGAACAAGCAATATTGAGCTCCTTTAAATTTCAATGAATTAAATCCTTTCCGCGCTACGTGATCCGATTGTGTGCGATTGCGGGCGCGCTTCGTAGGCGTGAGAAAATCGGCCGGACCGACCGCCGACTGGCACGGATACGAACATTATAACCCATCAGAGAGAGAGAGAAAGAGAGAGAGAGTACTCGTGCACGGTCTCCGATATGAAGGTTCTTCCTATGC
The DNA here is from genome assembly GCF_000143395.1 of Atta cephalotes. Taxonomy (NCBI): domain Eukaryota; kingdom Metazoa; phylum Arthropoda; class Insecta; order Hymenoptera; family Formicidae; genus Atta; species Atta cephalotes. Next base: position 429,118 of record NW_012130097.1, read on the forward strand.
GAGCGACTCGATTACCTCTGCACGAAATGATACAGTCCTCATTACGAAGAGAGAAATCTCTTTCTCATTTATGAAGACAGTATAAGTTGACAATATTATGTTTGTGGAAATCATACTTGCTTTTTTATGCGTTAAGAAAAAAATAAAATAAAATAATTTTTATTTCATAATTTTTTAATAAAATAAAATTATTAAATTCTATAAGCTTCTTTTTCTTGCACTGAGAGAAAAAATAAAATAATTTTAATTTTTTTACAAACAAAATCTTTTAACAAAATTTAATTATATAATTTATAATCATTTTCGGTGCTAGTTATATATTTTTTTGATAAAACTTTTAATAATTATTATTAGTTTACTAAATTATAGCAATAATTATAAAAATAAAGTTACTAATTATATAATTATTTTATCATGTATAGTTACAAATACCAAACATTTTTCTCTCAGTGTACGTTAAATTGATCGTGACTGGTCAGGACTTGGTCAACAAGGCAGATGAACATAGCACCGGAAAGTATGGAGAGCGACAAGTATCGACGCATTGTAATAACGGATAAAAGGCCGATCGCGCGATTTTCCCTGATGTTGGAAAATAATTCGAGAAATATTCTCGCAAGTGGCGAATTGAAGAGCGAGAATCTCTCCAGGAATCTACGCGTTACGTGACTCTCTTTCGGGAACAATGAAGTCATTCGTAAGACTCGAAACTACGAAAGATGCATGATGAAAAAGCGCGTTACTATCGATTGTGCGGAAAAACCTTCCATCCTTCACGACATCGGTATTATATCGGTACATCGTGGACATTCTACGAATAAGAACGGTGGTGGATGCAGAAGGTAACTCGGGAAAGTATCTCGAGAAAAAGTGACAAAAAGGCGTGTAGGAAGACACGTGGGAACCTGAATTGGGACTTGGCCCGCAAATATACGCCTACACTCTGGTGGATTGACGACACTTTTTTTGGCCGCTGTCGAGCCTCTTACTGTTCTCGATTGACATATGTACACTATGATCTCAAACAAGGTAAGTATACTGCGACTCGATCATCCGATCAATAATCATGATCGCAAAAAAAGCAAAGAAGATCCGACGAAAATCGAAAAAAACTACTTCGTTTGTTTGAAAGATATAATTGTATGAACTTTAGTTCAAACTTGACACGCCCGAAATAAGGATTAATCACGGATCGATCTATGATTATATGAATACGGACTTAAGATAACATTCTTTAAAAAAAAATAGAGAGAGAGAAACTGAAGATTCAAGATTTTTATTTTTAGCATTTATTGTTTCTACATCAGACTTTAATATGAGATTTGAAGTCTTATTTTTTTTCTGTTTTAATATTTTCATGTTTATGAAATCGATCTTAAAAATCCATTATAGATTCTAGACTAAAGTTATTTATAATTCTTTTTTACACGTTTTTGGAATAATTAAATTATTTATCAAAACACTTATATTGACATAGACAGAGATTTTTATTTTTTGCGTTTGCAGCAGATCATTTTTATATTTCATCGATTCTTAACCTTGTCGCTGGAATAAATCCTATGAGTTCGGGTTAATGCGCCATAGAAGGTCTTGCAAAACGAAAGTAGTCACACGGCCGCGGTATTCCTTCCTTATTGCCGTTTTTGATGATGCATATCTGACAGAGAAGGAAGCCAGGATAAGATTGGATCTCTCGCACCCACGATCGATTTGTCGTGCAACATTGATAAATCAGTGGAGATCCGGCTGTACTGATTGCAATGGCGAAATTATTTATGATAGTTTGGCGAGTAATTCCTATTCACTTGTTGTTTTGAGCGAAATCGATCTTTAATTTGGCGATTAATGATCTGATCACTCGAAGATAGCGACAGTATTTCCATAACGATACTTATTTGCTAATTACATTAACTTTTATAGAAATTTAAAGATAATAATTACTACTGTGATATTTTGATATTCTGAATATTAAAGGTAGTGAATATAAAATAGCTTAATAAAAGCTTAAAAAATAATAATTAATAACTTATTCTTATATAAGAATTAAAAGTACACTATTATTTATTTTTAGTGCTTTTAATACTTAAAACAAGTTATTAACTATTTTTTCACTATTTTTCAGGATATTATTAAATTGATTAGTATTGGAGTTTTGTAAAAGATCTTCAGTTTTATTTCTAGTTTTTATTTTATTTTTGTGCTCTAAGATATTGCTAAAAATTACTGTACTCTTTAACCCTCCAGAGTTGATGCTAAAACATATATAGTTATTAATGTTGGGTCTGTGAGATTCAATTTAATTTATGTTAATTAAAAGACACAAATTAATTTTAAGGAATAGAAATGACATAATCCGCGAAATATATAATAGCTTTTGTATAGAAAATACTTATGAAAGCCTCAAAAGTATAATCACATTATGTTAAATTAATACTTGCACGTGTTGAAAATTGAACACAAAATTTTAACAAAGATGTGAGTGAACCATTTTTACAAATACAAAATATTTTTACTAAAAAAAAAAAGAATAGATACTAAGTATATTTTAATATGAATAATTCAAAATTGTGATGTAACATAAAAAAATTATTTCATATTTTTTGACGAAGTGATTTATAACTAAGTGATAATTAAATGGATCCAATAAATCCATCCTTAGTTCCAGAAGATTAAATTTTTACGATATAGTTTTGGTAACGCGTGCGATTAATTTACGACTAACATATGTTGTGTTATGTTGTGTATATGATTTATATATGATTTCAGTGTTCGAGGTTGCAAATGACAGCTTTAATTGTTAATTATTCAGTTATTAAAGTGTCATCTAAAATTGATGACAGCTGCTGAATGCGACGTTAAGCGTTGTTATAATCAAGGCGCGATATAAAATATTCGACACATTTTATGGTTTAACTAGTCAGGATTTACGCGACGTGCACTAGCGGTACCTTCAAGCAACGAGAAATCGCAGGAAACTTGAAATACAGTTATCCGCTGCGTTTTTTCATCACAAGGCCGAGCGAGGATGAGGCAATCCAATCAACGTGTTGATACATCAATCGGTCAGGTTCCGCGTTCGCGGATTAATATAGGGTGTCTCATTAATATAAGACATGACTTTCGTTTACTCCTCGAATTTTCGTTAAAAAAAAAAACCGAATAGAAAGAACATCGTCTTTTAAATCTAAAGGAATTCGCAATTATACGTAACATTTATTTCATAACCGATGTTGACGACTGGTACAATCGATGCATATCATGTGGCCATGCGAAATGTTTTGGGTCATTACGTACACTCATAATCAGAAAAATGACCGCTGGCTCGGTCGTCTCAGAGATACATCTCAGTACTACTATCATTTACTATTCTATTTATAATACATCGTACGAACGTCTTTACGCGACGCGTAAATGTGTGCGGACACGTGTTATGGCTTTTTTTTCTTTTTGTACTTCACAAATCACTAAGCCTGATTATACGATGTTTTTTTTTACTGGTAATTAGCTAATTCTTCATGATATCAAACTAGCGTTAAAAATATAATTTTATACATTTTTTAAAGAAATTAGCAGCTAAAAAATATAATTTTAGAAATCATACTTTTAGATGTTAATTTTCTAAAAATATATATATATATATATAGAAGCAGTAAAAAAGCTACCTTTTTAGCTACCAGCTAAAAATCTATAAAGTACAAATATAGAGTTTATAAAATTCTATTTTTAGTTACTGGTTTTTTCGTTAAAAGATTAATGCGCTGTTAATACAAAAAAACGTCAGGTGTAAGTGACGCTTAATTGATAGACACGTTATAATACATATAACACCGCATTTCCGCGATTAAAAAAAAAAAGAAAAAATATTCATGTGCTCTTTATTTATCTATTGCGTTCGGCGATAAGTTGATGAAGATACATGCATGAAGGTAATATGAACCGGCTCATGTGTGCGTTATAAACAGTGGCATGTGAATCAATCATTAATAAAAAATCAATTAATCAAGTTATTAATAAATTTCGCAATGACACAACAAAATTAATATTTTATATTTTACACTGAATGACAGAAATAGATTTAAATGATTACTAACAACAAGGAAAAAATTGTTTTGCTGAACTATCTAAAGAATTAGATACAGATCTGAAAATAATTTTGTTTGTACAACACTTCAAAAATTGTTTACTGAAATGTTAAAACTTTTTGCAACATTGCCATCAATGCAATTTAAGCCTATAGAATTATTTTCATAATCCAACAAAATTATTTTCCAATTAGATTTATCTTTTTTCTCTTTCTCTTTAGAAATTATTATATCTTAATCAATTCTTATAGAAATCTAATATTGATTAATTTATTACTGAAAGATAATAATTAATTATATTTATTTGAAGTAATAAAAATACTGAACAACAATTTTTAATACTTATAAGTAATTAATTAGATTTCTCTAAAGGAATTAAAAAGAAGCATAAGAAGTATATAAGCGATTCCAAATGAACTCCTTGAGACGCTATAACTTATGTTTAAGATATTTAAGATATTTAATAGTAAGTCACGACTCTTGGAATTATATTTGTATTACATATTTCCAGCTACATATCATCGCTCGTAACTTTCCATATAAGACAATGATATCAGTTGGTACATTTATCAAGTAATATAATTACGTTTAATTATAATACCTCTCCGGCATGACGTAGCAATTTAGTTACGTGAATCATCCCCGCGAGCTTTTCTTGACGCGAAGCTATAACATTATGCAATGTCTTTTTGTATTTAACGTGAAGAAATAAAAAAATAAGTTCGTGGAAAATGTCATACGTAGTGCCGAGAAAACTTGGTAAAGAATTAACTAATTAACCGCACGATGCTATTAGTAATTAGTAGTATCTTTATATTTATGAAAGATCGGCCGAGCAATGCTGTTAAATCTCGTACGTGTATAGATTTTTTTCAGTTTTTCTGCAGAAATGCTGAATGCTCGCGTCACTCTGATTTCGCGCAAACGTCATTCACGTTGCAACGGGTAATAACAGAGATCATGCGATTGGATGCTACGTAAGATGCATCATCTTTGGTATTTTTCAATGAGAAACATTCTAGAAGCATTGAAGTCGAGAGGAACGTCACCGGAGAAGAATTCCTTCATTCGATTAATCCTATTTATAAAATACCGTTGTCAAATGAATTAACCCTTTCCGAGACCATTCAATTAGCCTTAATTATTCACTCCGAAATTTCCGTAACTAGAATTCGCGGATTCGATGTACTCGACAAAACTTTAAATTAATGTATCTTTGCTTTTAACAAGCTTTAACAGCTTATAACAAATTAATTTTTTAAAATAATCTTAATATTTTATTATATTGATGAATTATTGTTTTCCTCTTTATATTGCTCGTTCATTTGGCCTTTTCCTTTGTTTTTTGTAATTTGACAAATTTAATTAAATTATATTAAAAAATTAATATTTTCTTTCATTTAAGCTTTTCTTTTATTTTTAATATCATAAAACTTCAACAAAATCAAATTTAAAAGTATAATTGAGATTGTTTTGTAATCTTCTTCTGTGTTTGTTAAAAAATGAAAATCTGATCGTGTCTATTTGAGAGAAAAGTGTTGCGTATTTATTTTTGGCATTTTAAGTGACAGATTAGCTAAACCTGAGTTGATCTTTCATAATAAATATTCAGCTAGTTTATCGTCTTATCTCCCGTTCTGCTCGTGGCGTAAAACTTGTTCGTTATTGGCTGTCGCTCGATGGTTCGATCCGAAAACTCGTTCTCGCATGTCATTTTCCCTTTCAGTTCTGTGCCCGCGAGCGCTTTTATTACGCTCTTTCCGTAACGCGCGCTCGTCGTCGCAAGTTATCGACCTTAAAACCATAATGAAGATTTATTTCTATTCACCTTATCTTGTGCCTGCCACTAAACGGGCCAGAAATAGCCGACGATTATATATGTTAATACGTAAATCAAGGTGCACTCGATAGTACACCTGTTAACGAGCATATTTAAATTTCTGACGATGAGAAATAAGAATTATTAATACGTTTTTAGCATCGACATTCAAGCTTAATTTATTATCAATAATATGTTTACAAGACTGCAATAACTGTGAATAACAAATAAATATGATCCAGACTTTGATATCTTAATAATATTTCTAGGTAAATTTTTTAATACATCTTTTAGTTAAATAAACTGGGCGTCTATATTATATTGTCAGATTTGAAATGAAATCAAAACTAATAATATATAAGCCTAAGTGGGCAAATTAAGAAAATTTTGGAATGAATATCAATTAGGATTAATAATAAAGCTAATAAGCATCTTACTGCATCAAATCATTGCAAAGAACTTATTGTAAAAATTTTTTTTACTTTTACGGATTTGAATCTTTTGACAAGAAAAATTCATTCTATTAGTTTACGCCGTAAAAATTTTTTTTCTTTCTTTACCAATGAGATGCGAAACAATAATTATCGTCGTTACATAATTATATAGCGTCACGCCATGCACGTATATAATCGTGTGATAATTTTCCATAGACATTGCTCTTTCGCACTCGCAATTATTGACGCTCGATAATTAATTCATGCCCTTTACACTCCTTCGCGAGACATTTGCAGAGACAGTATCGAGTCGGTTACAAAGGCGAATACCATGAAAATGCAATATGTCAATTAGATAGACGGACAAGCGAATGGAATAATTGCTCTCACCTCTGGAATTCTTTTCGTTGTCTCGGGCCAAAGGGAAGAAGGGGGAGGGGGGGAGGGGCAAGAAAAAGGAAACAGTGGAAAAGTCGCTGTGTCATTATGTACAACACTCTTGCCGCGTCTACGGCACGTGGATCGTGCAACTAGTGTCCCTACTCTCTAGGTTGATGCAACCTTCGAGTAAGTTTGCGGGAAGCGTGACCGTTCCATTAATCTCGGTCACCAAAATCTTTCAGTCTTATTTTAACGTCGAAACATGACGTGGACAATAGCTGCCTTCCTTATACCGTTTACCTGCCGAATTCTTGGCAGACATCCGTTAAAGTTACCAGAGTTATTAGAAATTTGTAAAGTGAAAGCATATATCGGGCTCGTAACAGGTATATTTATAAATTGGGGCTTCAAGAATTGTGGCGACTTACAAAGAAGAAAAATTGTTAGAGAACTGAAGAACTGAAAAAATTGAAAACGGATTTAACGACCTTCACAAAACCATTACGAATCTTATTTTTCTAAATCGTTTTCTTTTTCTTTTTAAACATTATAAATTAGGATTTAATAATCCTGATTTTAACAATATAAATGTAGATTTTAATAATATAAATTAAACTGTTATATGAATAGTAAAGAAAAGCTTTTGTTAACAAAATGTTAAATGAATTAAGTAAAGAAAGGCTAAATATTAGCCTCGATCGTATTTAACCTTTCTTTATTTATTCAAGCAGATTAAAAAAATGTTTAGTTAAAATTGAAATCTTTTCTTCAGCTATATAAAAACATTAAATAGATGTTCTTTCGTCATTAATGTTAAATGTACATTTATTAAATCATCGAAACGTTTAATAAATAGTTTAAAAAACATAAATCCAATTTTAAACGTTTATTTTTTTCAGTTTATACTTTTGTTACACGATTTCTAACGTTTATTAAATTTTGACATTTTTGTAATGTGTTGTGCTTGATTTATGTATATATAGTGATCTAGTTTAAATTGTCATTAAAAGTTATTAGACCCTAATTTGACATATTCAAAAAAGAAAACAAAACGACTGAAAAATATAAAATTTATAAAACGCAGCCGTGAAATGAATTTCGAAACTCGCTACATCTGAGAAATTTCTAATTTTTTGAATTAGACGAATTTATATCCACGAGATATTTGTGAGTCACTTTTCCATTTAAACTATCTTACACGCGATGTAATTGTCGAAACATTATGTCGTTGCGTAATGGAACTTCGTAACAATGTCTTAATTGTAGTGCAATTTTTGTTACAACCATGTACCCGTATCTTTACGGGTTTGTAGCCGGTCTTCAACTGATTTATTTAAGTGTATACATTAATGCGTATATTTTATTTTTATATTCAATTTGTAACTACTGATTAGTTCCGCAGATAAATTGAGTCTTCCTCTCAGAAGATAAACTTTCAACGAGGTCAATGAGTAAAAATATCAGCAGAAGAAAAGAAAATAGAGAATGTATGAAATCATACATATTGTGCGCGTGCGATTTTCTCACGGAAAGAACGATTTCAAATATCTAAAAATTTAGTTAGACTTGAAAATAATGTTGTTGGACCATCAAAATAATTATGTAAAACACAAACTAATTACTATACGAGTTCACATAATGTTGAATATACCCAATTTGATTTATTTTTGATTTTATTTTTAATTATTGATCGCCACTGATTTCTTATACTCAATATGTTGATTAACTAATGAAATTAAACAATTTAATTTGAGATATGTATTCAATTTTATTTAAATTTTATTTAGTTCGTTATTTGCTAAGTGCACATTTTAATATGAATGTTACTTTGAAACTAATCACGAGTAGATTTACATTTTGATATACATGGAAATTAAAAGTTAAATGTTATTTAACTCAAGGGATTGGGACTCTTTTAATATTTAACAGTGTAGAATATTAAATTTTTGTCAAATGTACAGCATTGTTTATTATGCTTAAGATTTATACATAATTATTTTAATAAAATTATTCAATAAAATTATTTTCAAATCTATACCTACTAAATTTTTAGATACTTCACAAAAGAACATTGCAAAAGTGACAAAGAACTAATGTTATCAATTGAAAAATTATGTTTGAAATAGATATTCTAGAATCTAGATGGTTAAATCTTAAGATCCTATGGTTTCTGTACTCGACTTGGGCTTGTTTCGACCATTTTAACTTTGATATAAAATACCTCGAGAATGCATTTTTGTACAGAATAAATTAACAGAATCCATCATTTGGCCATCAAGAATATCTATTTCAAACGTGATCTATCGTCTAACATTTTTTGATATTTTTTATGCATGCACGTTTCCTTATCAGTCAAATTATTCTTTCCGTGTTGACATTTAAATTATACATGAGGCTTGCTGCCTTCATGTAAACGACTGTCGATTTACGACGCGGAAGGAAGTAACGCTCTCGAGGCGCTCTCATCTACCTGTGTACTACTCTCTCGTTACCGTAGCGATACAATTCACTACTCGCGCTCGCGTAACCGCGTTCTCCAGCGCGTTGCAGCGTGTCGGAGGCCCCGCGCTCGTTCCGGGAGTTCCCCGGTCCCCGACCCATGTCGAGAACTTGAGAGTCGCCACGAGTTGATCCCTCTTGTTCCCTCTCTCTTTTCCCCATCGTTGTCCATCTCCACGCCATCGTTTTTCTCTATCTCTCCCCGTGTATGCTAGCGGGGCCTCATAGGGAAAGAAGCAAGAAGAAACAGAGTCAACGGAATCAACAAAGATGCGATGACAGAGAGAGGAGGCAGGATATATGTACGTAAGAAGGATCGACGAGAGGAGAGAAAAGAGAAAAGAAGAGGAGAAAGAAAAAGGCGCGTGTGGTATCGAGACTCCGAGAATGATGGAGAGTGTGAGAGAGAAAGAGAGAGAGAAAGAGAATGCATCATTTATTATGCGCTCTCTGGAACAAGCCCCCTCAAGTGCTAGACAAAAAGTACATGCACAACTAGAGCTTACTTTAATAATAAAATATAAAATAAAGTTTATAGCGAATATAAATACACGTGCGAGTGTATAGTGTATGTACGAGTGTGTATTAGTATAACTCAAGACAGAGGGAGACAGAGATACGCGAAGAGTCGTACACACGCACAAAGAGATGAGAGGACGAAGGAGGAACGACAATCGGGAATAACACGCGGGGGGTCTCGGGTTCTCTTATGAGAGGACGACGGACCGATGACGGAGGGAGAGAGTTGGACCAGCAAGGAAGGGTGCGCGCAGGGAGCGAAGGAGTAGCTGCGGTGGCGGAGGAGGAAGAGGAGGAGGAGGAGGAGGAGAACTCTCTGGACCAAAGCGCGGGAAGCAGCGCGAGGGGGGTCCGAGAACGACGGTAGAGTGACGATAGAGAGGGGTCCGGGGGGTCGGTGGGGGTCTGGCAAGGAGCGCGGGATCCCATTGGTTCGCGGCCGGGCCATATTATAAGCGGCTGCAGTCCGTGCTAGTTAATGTTAGCTCGAGCCTCCACGCGAGACGACGCATCTCTCTTGTCCGCCGTCGCCGTCCGCCGCCGTTACTACTGCTACTACTACGACTACTACTATACTCACGCACGCCTCTACAGAGCGCCGGAGTATCGCGTACCGCGTGAGAGCCGTTCACCACACGTTCACGTAACACAGACACCGTGCGTCTGCAAAGAGGAAGAGAGAAGGAGACGTATCAACCGGCTGAAAGATAATACGCACGTTGTTAAAACGACACAGCATCAGAAAGAGATCCGCGATCCTTCCGCAAACGCGCTCTATATATATATATATATATATATATATATATATATATATATATATATATATAACACACACACACACACACACACGCAACTTGATTTCATCCACGAAATCCGAGGAGTCAGTTCCCCCCTCCCCCTTCTCGCGTTTGTCGGTTCGTTCAGTGTTCGCGTCGTTCAGCTATTGTTCGGGGAACCGCGTGTCAATCGCAGCGGCGAGTGTCAAAAGTGAACGAAAAGGAGAACGGGAATCCCTAATTTGCTAGGTCCAGTGAGGAGGCGAAAAGAGAGAGAGGGAAGAGAGTAAGAGATAATAAGACAGAGAAAGGGACCCAGTTTCTTTTGGAACACGCCGGCGAGAAGAGATCCAGAAGCACGAGATAAATCAGGATCAAGAGTGCGAAAGAGCGAATAACGAAGTAAGTCCCGTTGCTTCACTGGTTGAAATCTTCCCGCGGACGAAATTTGAGAAATGTATCTCGATCATATCAGCTACACCAATGTTACAATATTAATGATGTTATATATAGTTTGTAAGTTTTTGACGATGCGTTGGTACAGCAACACGCTGACTACGCTCAACAGAAAAAGTAAGTGTTGTATGATTCTTTAGTACGATCGTGTTTAATAGAATGTTTATTTTGTAACTATCGGGAGTTTTCTTCGCGCTCATCGAATTATACTTTATTATACTTTTAGATGTAGAGGAACAGTCCTGCCTCAATGAAGGAAACTATTAATTGGCTATGTTTGGCAGAAAAAGCAGAAATTAAAATTTTTTAATATGATTGGTTTATACATTTAGATCCATGAGGGACCAGAGGCAAGAACCAATATTGAAGAATTTTATAATGTTACAAAACTGCTTTTTCTGCTCAACGCAGCCATTGATTTATACATTTAAATCCAGTGAAAAATTAACGGTAAAACCAGTCACATTAAAGAAATTTTGCAACAGTGCAAAAGCTGCTTTTTCTGCCGAATGCAACCACTATATATAAATAACTTGAGACACGAGGACGGATACATTAAATTTCACTTGTTCGCTGTTCCATTGGATCGCGTTCATGAATTTCAGAATTAAATTTAATCTCGTATTGACTTTAAAATAATCAAAATAATATTTTATGCGATAAATTACGCCACTTCTGAGGTTTTTAAAGTCTAAAGGCGAATCAAAGTCGTTAGAAAATTCTGATTGAAGAGTCGAAGGTCTATATCTTTTTGATTCTAAAATAACAAATGACATTTTATTGTCATGTTAGATAAACCACGTGGAAATCTCGCCATTTCTAAAGTTTTTGAAGCCTACGAGTCAAAGTCGCGTTAGAAAATCCTAATAAGTTGTTGAGAATCTATATTGATTTTTGACATAGTCCTAATAAAAAAAATAATCCTTGATGTCAACGTGGATTTCTAGAAGATACGGGAGAAAAAGGAAGAGAATAACGACGAGAGATTTGACATATTCGCGTTTTCCCACTTGCTCGACCCGACAAGTAGAAGCAAACAGGTGGTCGAATAGACGACAACCGGCAGCTCGTGTTGACATGCTGTTTTTTCACAATTTAATCTTTTTATTTCTTTTTACATCTTTAATGAATATATTTAAATTAAGAAACCAGTTTTCATTCAAGTATGTAATTAAAAATTAATTTTTTTTTATCTTACAATTAAATTCGACAAATTTATTTTGATAAAGTATTCTTGCATTCTGTATTGCGATTAAATTACTTAATTAAAAATTAGATACACAGAAAGAACGATTTTGCTGAAGTATTTAAAAATTTAGCTAAATATAAATATCAAAATAATTTTGTTGGATCATCAAAATAATTATGTAGAATGCTAAAATGGTTATCAGAATATAAAAACTCTGCAATATTTCTCATCATGCTCAAGTATTCTATATAATTATTTTTACATTAATAAAATAATTATTTTGATGGCTTAATAACATTATTTTCAGATCCACTATATCTAGCTTTTTTAAATTTTTAGATGCTTCAGCAATACTATTCTTTCCGTGTATAGTAAAAAAAATTAAATCTTTCGTTCCACACAATTGTCTCGTAACGTTCTGGTAGAGGAAAAATTACCCCATTATTACGATACGCGCATTGCTTTCACTTAAAATAGCGAGCGGGTAATTTGAAGTGTTAAAGAGCGTGGTTAACCCCTCATGCACTTGACCTTTGCGCACTTGTGCGGTGCTGGAGAATAATTCAAGGGTAGTGAACAGCATCTGACGTTTATTCCCGTCTGGTATAATCTCAACCTAAGACACGGTTCATAATCAAATCTATACTTTGCATTTCGATTAGGACATCGTTGCCATATTAAAATTTCCCTTTCACGCTCAACCGTTTCCACATTTTTCCATAAACTTAAAAACGACAAGCGGCGTGCGCAATTGAAGAATAAATAACGTGCGGTTTCTGATAATAAGTTTCTATACACGAAGGCCAGACATAATCAATTCCGTCGGAGTTACCTCTGAATGGTCAATATTTATATTGGGACGCAAACAAAGTTTCTTTCCTTTGCCGCAGTAAAAAGGAAAGGAAGAAAAAGACGAAAGCAACGCACAGTGCGTTAGGTGACCGGCCATGGACCGCGACTAAACATGCACGCACGCACGCACGCACGCACGCACGCATAGCAGCCTCCTCGCTCGTTTTCAGTCACACCCGTTCTCCTTGTCCTTCTATCGCGGCCCACGCGGTATTTCTTACCACTGGGACGAGACGCGCTTTTTTTCTGCATCCGCGGTGGATCGATCGTTGTGGAGTTTCGCGGAGGCCCCGCGATCAAAATCGAGACCGACCGCCGAGTTGTCCACCCACACACGCGACCCAAGAGAGAGTATCTCTCTCATTATATCGCTACGAAGAAGAAGAAAAGAAAATAAAAAGGCTCGGGGTGTGCAAATATCGTGAGAAATTTTTTTAAATCGCCTTAAGCTCCGTTGCATCACGATTCTTGCGTTGAATATATTGTTAAAAAAATATATAAAATGAATTACATGAATAATATATGTAAAAATTACACAACTTATAGTAGAAATTAATATATAAAATTGCGTTTTTACAAAGCTTAATACTTTCATCTTTAATTGTGTAAATATATCTTTATGGTAGAAGAAAAATTACAGTAACAATAGTATATTTTATAGTTTCTGTATAAATAGTTTCTGTATAAATTTTAGTTTAGGGAAATAATTAGGAATCGAACTTAATTATCATCTCTCACGGTTTCACCGAAAGAATGGAATTATTAAAGTAAAATTTATTAGATACAAATCTACAAATAACATTATTATAGATTGTACAAACTGGTTGCTATCAAAATATCAAAATTTTTTTGTAGTATTGTGCATTATGTTTGAATGTCTTGCATAATTATTTTAATAAGTTATGAAATTTTTAGATACTTCTAATTTTAGTAAAATCGTTTCTTTCCGTATTGTATGAAAATCGCTAAATAATGCGCAAATAAAAATACATGCGCAAGGTAAATGCAGCTTCAGCAGCTTGATAAAGAGAGAGAAGCAGAGAGCATTCGAGAAGAAGTTAAAGAAGAAGATCAGGCGAGGCGGTGAAAGGGAAGGGTGTGTGTTACGGAGTCTATCTTTAGAGTTCATTCAGAGAATCTTTTGCTCTCGTACAGCCGGGCGAGGGCCAAACGTCAGCCGATTCACGCCTCATATTCCACACACAACACTCACTCACACATACACACGTTCACTCGCGTATTCTTCTCCGGTATGTAGCTAGCGCCCGTTAAATATGGCCTAAATGCAGCAGCGGTATAACACCTTAACAGGTGTGGAGAATTCGCGTTCTAAGGCGGATCCGATGTAGTCGTTTAAAGAGACTAATGCCCGTATTCATAGTCAGATCTTGTACTTAAGGCTTCCTTAAATTTATCTTTAGATATTCTAGAATTATTTCATTGGCTGCTGAGCATCTAAAGATAAATTTAAGGAAGCCTTAAATATAAGGTCTAACTATGAATACGAGTATAAGAATCGCTATTATTTTTCATATTTACAAAGCTTGATTAATTTCCGTTTTTTCTATTTATAATATAAACGTATTCATGTCTGACGAAATATTCACGGAGAATAATCATCTTTTCTTTTTTCTTTGGAGAAAAGAAAAGATGAATTGTGCAAAAAGTTCAGTTAGAAAAGAACATATCTAATTACAATCTGTAATTGACTTGTAAGATTTATGGAAAACACGAGACATGAGGTTTAATTTCAGAGCGAAATCTCTAAGTAGTAAGATCTTGTAAACAGATATAGCTGGTTTGAATTTGTGTATATAATGAATTCAAATAACTGGTCAGTAAAAAGAAAACTCGGGGAGATTGATTACTGATTCCGGATCTCATGATTCATTCTCCGAGATGTAGATGATAAATCTCATTGAAAAAGAAAGAGATGGAGAAAAAGAGGAAAGACAAATAAGATACTTGTGTCTGTTCACGATACTTTTGCGCTACATTTTTGAAATTTTTCGGATCGAGAACCACGTAGTTGCGGACGATTCTGCGTAAAAGATGGAAACTTGAGAGTAACATTATTTTGAGAAAGGACCAAGATCAACGATTGATGCATTCGATATATCTTTTCGGAAGTATAATCATAAACTTTAGACATAACGGGCCTTTCCTAAATATTTGCGACTCAAAAGAAGTCAAGTGTATAACTGTTTTACGACATCATGATCGTCGTTTAATTCGTCAAAGAATCGCGGAAAAGAAGACACAATTTCTTTGTATTTTTATAAATTTTAGTAAATACCAAAAAAAAGAATTCGTCATTGATTCGATTCATTCAAAATATCACAATTTATGCGGTTTACACGAATTATTCTATACGGAAATAATGATTTTGAACCTGCTGAAGTATCTAAAAATTTAGGTAGATGCAAATCTGAAGAATATATATTGAGTTGGAGTCTTATTTTTAGATACTTTAGCATAATTGTTCTTTCCTTGTACATTAACGGTTTTTAATGTTTAAACGATATTTAATAAGTTGCTGTATAATTACAAAATATATTTCAGCTTCACGAATACATCCAGTCTTTCGACGTTCAAGAATCATCTTCGAGAGACGTGGACGAGCACCCATGGGCGATACTGTAAATATCCGCGAACGTGTGCAAAGCGCGGCGGAAAGGCTTATGATCGATTAAATCCGCGGACGGCAAACGCGGTCATAGAGGAGAGACGAGAAGAAAAAGAGAGATGAGAGAGAGAGAAAGAGAGAGAGAGATTTCATAATTTCCTCGGGCGGAGGCCGCTTCTGAACGCTGATATTTCTTCAGGGAGATCCACAAATATCGCGGCGTCCTTTACTTAGCCGCGTATCGGCACCGCGAACGCGACACCGACTGCTATTTAAAGAGAACGGGAATGCATTTACCGCAGCGCGACGTTTTACAGTTTGCTTTACGAGTTCGAGTTGAGCCGCGGGAATTGCATTACATACCGCGCGATTCCGCCACTCAGTCGGGTATTCTCGGTAAAGAACGCTCGTCGAAATGTTTAGGCATCGAGCGAACGCTTCCCGGTGTTATTGACCCCCGTGTGAAAATCGCCGCGAAATGTAATCGAGATACGCGGGTTATCGCTACCGATAGTTTAGGTGAAGCGTAATCATTGGAGTCACATATCATATAGAACGCATCAGGAGATACACACATGACGAGATATTCTATTCATATGATGAATAATGCGGCAACATTTTATTGTTAAATCTAATTAAATCCATAAGATATGTGCGTAATTTTGCCATTGAATTAAGAGTAAATTAACTGATAATTTTGTAAAAATAATCATAAGATCATAGAATCATAATTTATGAATTAATACAAAATAATATACAATTTATGTTGAGTCTATTGATATTAGTACAATAAATAAATTAAGTAGATCAATAAATATAAAAAAATAATAATTTCTCTGTATTGTTTCATTGATTAATCGCACCTCGCGAGTGATCGATCTCATTGAAGTCATTAAGTTTTACGCAGCTCGAACGTCTCGAATTAGAATCACTCGACACTAGTCGGTGAAACTATTTTTAGATTCTACTCCGATCATCAATGGTTATCGATCAGCGTCTCATGCAAACCTACATTTCGAAGACAGGAAACGAGATCTATTACGGCGACTGCTGCCGTATCCTTGCCAGCTGGATATATATCTCGCGTTCCGTTACGATCAATTATTTATCCTATCTCACGGAGTGATTTATCCGTTTTAAACTTTCTTGGGAACTCTCTATATCGCGCCGACATTCGATCGGGTGTAAATTAACGTATCGATAGATACATGTACAGGATCGCGAGAGATCTTATACGCACGTCCTTTACGTACGAACGAACAAAGCTCGATCGCTTTTATCACCGTTTAGATTACCGAGTTACATCTCACTCTCCAAACAAATATCTTCGAACACGGAAAAAACGATTTTGGTGCACTGTTAAATTTCAAAAGTATAATAATAATTTGAGTTAAATAATAATTCGTTATTTTTAACTTCCGTGAGTATCAAAATGTAAATCAATCCATTTCTGTGGTTAGTTTCAATGTAAATAACGTCCATTTAACGTATACATTTCGTAAATAATAAACTCAATTAATGAACTAAATTTGAGTTAAATTTAATACACTCCTTGATTTATAATTATTTAAATTAACGACATATTAAGAGTAATGACAACTAATAAAAATGATTAAAAATAATTGGATATCATTTAATATTATAAATTTAACAGCAGCATAATTCGATTATTTTGGTAGTCCAATAACATTATTTTCAGATCTATATTTAATTAAATTTTTAACTAAGTATTTCAGTGAAATTTCTTGTCATGAAATAAATATCGAGGATTTCTTAAAAATTCCCTTATCTATTATTTATGTGTCAGATCGGTATTCCTCGAAGACATCAGCTGGTTTGCATACTGTCGATAACTAGTCGATTCTCGAAATCGTGCAACACTTCCATCAGCTGGCCTTCGATCGACGCAAAAAGCGCAAAAAGCAGCAGGCAAAAAAAGAGAAATCTATCGGCCTCTATTCTTAAACATGTCAAATAACGTCCAATGAATGGCAACTCACTTGACATCTTTCTAGTCTCTCGCGTGATCATTCGCATTCAGTTAAATATTCTCATAAATGTACGTATCAATAACGTATGGATAATTAATCATAGAAAAGCTGCAGCTGTTTTCAAAGGTCAATTGCTAAAAAATTTACTACTCGAGCGTAACATATCTCGTTTACATGTATCAATAATTTTATTATTTCAATTTTAATCTTGCTATTGTTAGAACATTTTAGTTGTATTCAAGACTATCGTATAGAAAACAATAATAATAATAATAATGACATGAAAAATAATTTACATCGGAGAGCGACGCCATTCTGTTTTTTGTATTGCTTTTTCTCTCTTTGTGTCATATGTAAGTTTAATGTGTTCTTTATGTGTTTATGTGTGAATACGATAATTTGATGACACACATCTGTGCGTTAGTAGATAAATATTTTCAATTTAATTTTTTTTATAGTCGTTATGCTATAATAATTATGTTTAATAAGTGAATATATTTTACTTAAAAAGCTTAGTAGATTTTTTTACAACAGCAACATTGCTGATACCTCACTATTTGTGCATTTACATATCTCAATGTAATTTTATCTAATCAATGTAATTAAATTAAATATCGACTTTCGATTGCTTGAAATGTATGTATAGCTTTCACGACAAAGTAATAAGAACATTTAGAAAATATTCTATTTATTTTATTACTTATTTTACTATTATATTACTCTTATATTACTTATTTTATTAATAAGAATTTGATCCAGCATTTGTTTTTAATATACATATTTTATCTTTATTGAAAACTATAATTTGACTCGATAATTTGAATAGTTGCTTAAAGAATATTGTACTATTCTTTCAATAGAACATCTTTCAATTATTCATATAAATAATGGAGGAGAAAATTTTCTTTTCTAGCTTCCAAAAAATTGACTTCTATTCCTTAAAACTTCAACATTTTTTCCTGATTAATACAATCATCTGATTTAAATCATCTTTTAAGTAAAAGATATTCTACTAGAAAAATAGTATAATTACATTACAGCAGTTGCTACACCATTCAAGTATGACTATTTCAATAAGGACATAATTTATATTAAAGACACAAATGGTAGATTTCAGATCAATTTCCCATTAATAAAATATGTAGACGGTATATTCCTCAGATATTACGTCATTTGTCTATTCTCTGTATATCCTTCTTTTTCAAATAAAAATAGATTTTTTTCTAATTGAAGAGATCATCATCATCAAGCAAGTATACGCGAGATTTAAATGACACGGTTCATCAGAGCGAGAGGATTAGAGATGGTCCCTTTGGGGAAAAACCGAGCCGACGAGACGCTCGCGAGAACGGAGTGAGTTGAGCGCGAGAGGCGCGAGAGATTCAGTACCGCGAGCAGCGAGTACGAAGCGAGAGGAGACGAAAGACGGAGAAAGGCACGGTTTCTCGTAATGCGAACCGTAGGACGCCAAGCTGTCTGCCGGGACACCGGTATACCCCACTACTTCGACCGCGGCCGTCGCCGCGAAGTAGTAGTAGTGACGGTGCCCGGTGCGGACGCGGAGGAGACTGTCCCGTGCGTTTCTCTCGTTGGCTCGGTCTGCTGCCATCTAGACACTGTCCTCGTAGACTGAGAGTTGTCCTAGAGATTGTTTTATAATAAAAAATCTTGTCAACAGAAAATTTTAATACGAACAATGTATAAAAGTAAGGTTGTGTAATGAATATAAATTCAATATTAAGTAAATAAAGGCTATTCTAGCTGAGTTAAGTATCTTTGCTAATATAAAATACCTAATATAATCAAATAAAATCGGTACATTGAAAAAATATTTGAAAATGAACAAATCAGAAGAGTCTGATTATATCATTTAATCAGAATTCTAGTCGAGATAATCGGAAAGAAAATTTTTTGATCAAAAAGAATCGTCAATAATTAGCTTTGTCTTCATTTCCTTTTTTAAATATTTTAAATTAAAAAAATATTTTTGTTATTTTTTCACAAATAAATATTTTTTGTATAGTTTCTTGTTGATTGAATAAAAATTTGATTAGTTTAAAACTATAATGAAATATTTTTTCAAAAAAAGTTCATATTGATATTCTAATCTTCTCGCGATTCTTTCTCAGTGCCTTCGATAATACATCGACTAATGTTTTTAGTCTCTGAATGCTGAATAAAGATATCATTAATGTGATCGCAAAGTATGTTAATGTATCTTCCTCTCGAGTCACATTATTTTCCCGTGCACATCTATTACAAGGATCATTCGTGGTAAATTACGGCGACGTCATGTAGGAAGCCTTTCGTAGCCCAAGTTTCTAGAGAATTGTCCCTCCATCCCTCTTGATGCCATCTCCAGCGATGGCAATGCAACATATCAGCGTGTATGTATATGTTCGTTTACGTGCGCGACGTATAAGTGGAGTGAGAAAGAGTTGGTAACAGCAAAGATGCGGCCGACAGAGCCGGTTCTGCCCTATATACGCGAGATAGTACGCGCATTCTTTCGCCGATGTAACGACGATGATCCAGCAATGAAATCGATTAATTTGTTGTGTTGTGTTTGTAAAAAGAGTTATTTTAAAAATCCTAAATACTTAACCTTAATTGATATTCCGCGGATCTCGGATATTTTTCTGGTTTTAATTACGTGCCAAACGTTGTGAAAAAAAGTTTTTAAGATCCGAAGAATAAAATTATGTAATTTAAAATTATATAAGGTTGTGAAAAATGATTTTTAAATTACATAATTTTATTTCTCGGATGTTGAGTTTCGAAACGAAGAAAAATCATTCAATCACGTTAGCTTTGAGCAGAGATAAATTAATTTGAAATTTTGTCATCAGATTGCCAGTTGATCTCGAAAAATAGGATGACACGGTGTATCGCGTGAATTTATCGCCATTTTCTCACGCGCGTGATGTGCTTCTGATAATTCTGATATCAACGAAACGTGGTACAGAATATCGCTGCCGCCGATAAGAACAACGACTGCTGGCGAATTCCAATGCAACGGGGTTAACGCATCTCTAGAGGCTGACGCGTAGCTTAGACACTCTCCGGGGATCGTGTAAATAAATCGCGTGAATCCCTCGGTCCTCCTGCCTCTTCGCCATCATTGCCGCTCGCACGCATCAGCCGACGTATTCACGCCGCGTGTATAACGCATAGAAAGACAGAAGGCTCTCTGTTGCGAATGTACACGATGCATGCTCGATTTAAAACCCACGGGAGTTCGACGGTAGAAAATCTCGCCTTGGAGAGCCTATTCAAGTACAGGGTAGCGAGAACGCAAAAAAAATAATCCTGTCTCACACATGCATGAGAATATCTTGATAATAACAAAAGAATGACAAGCGCAATATTATGTTAGAAAGTTATTTGCTTGCTCTTTATCATTATAAAGAATGTCATTTATCACTTTAAAGATCGTAAAATTTATCAATTATCATTTCTCTGTATTGCTGCCATTATTTAGATTCATGAAGGAAAGAATGATTTTACTGAAGTACTTAAAAATTTAATCAGATACAGATCTGAAAATAATTCTATTAAACTACCAAAATAATTATATAGGACGCTCAAGCTGATTGTTAGATTATTATTAAAATTTTTTGCACACAAAATATATAGTTAGGCTAAAATAATAACTATAAATTAATAATTCTATTTACAGTCATTTTGCTAATTGTATATGTATATCTGATAAAACTATAAATTATATTTTTTAGTTCTATTTTATCAAATAATTATATTTATAAATTATATTATAAACATAATTATTACTAATAATACTAATAATAACCATAATTAGTAGTACTATGTAATTACTACAGTCATAAAATATCAAAAAAAATTTCTCTCAGTGTACATAATTATTTTGTATTTTGTGATAGTTTAACAAACTAATTCCCAAATCTGCATCTCTTAAATCCCCAAACACCTTAGCAAAATCATTTCTTTCGCGATTGGATTTAAAAGTCAATTTCGACTCGGCCGAATTGAACTTCGAAGATCGAACGTGATCGCGACGTCGGAATTCATTCTATCTGGTATACACGCAAAGAGGAGCGAAAAGGGATACAAAAGTTAATGATTGCGACGTCGAGGAGATGACGCGGATGATGCTCCTCGAGCATCATCTTTGTAATTGCTAACCGCTGCATAACCTGGCCGATCGCCACAATGTATGCGTCTCGATTCTCTGTTTCGTTTCTCTGTCATGACGCCTCTTCTCGACGAAGGCTTTGCAGCGGAGAGGTTCGTTGCACCCGTTCGCATACCGCGGAGACGCAAGAGGCGTACGGTCTGCAGCGGATAACGCGTTGTTTTATACGCGAAATCCAGTCTCTCCGCCTTCGTCGCAGATACATAAATTAATCTGTTATGTTCTAAAAAGAGCACAAAATTCTTGTTTTTGGACATGAACAAGTTTTGATAACAATGATATAACTGCATAAGCAACGATCATAAAAAAAAGTTTAGCCGCTGATCTATAAAAGGTTAATTTATGTTGATTAAAAGACGCGCACTAATTAATTTCAAGAAATTAAAATAATATAATTGTATAAAAAAGAATAAATACTAAACATATTTTAATATAATAATAAGAATATAATATAATAATAAGAATAATTCAAATATACGTGTGCAACATAAAGAAAATTGAATTGTTTGATATTTCTGTATAAAATGACAATTGCAATAATATATGGAGGATACAAGAATTAATAACTAATACAGTAAATTCAAATAATGTTTATCTTTTATCTTAATGTTACTTTACAGAGAAAGTTGAATTATTTTTACTCGTCAGAACTTTTGTCATTCAGATAATCACTGACAATTCCAAAAAGGGTGATTTGACTAATTAAGTGAATTTAATAGACCTACGCAGTTCCAGAAGGTTAAAATCTCATCCCTCGTATTCTATGCGCGTGAAAGGATTTCCTTTAAAGAAACAGTCCTGCCGCAGGTCTCAGTGTCACGATTTAATTTTCACGCGCGAATTCTGTTTTCGCTGACGAAGGGAGCGATGTCCAAACGACACGAAGGAAAACGAGGCCCAGACATGAAGGTGGATGCGAATGACGGTCGATGACGAATGTAGCGATCAGTAGACTTACAACGGCACGATTACGCACACACATTGTGCGTAAGCGCGTACGCGCAATACACACATGCCTGGGCGATGGGAGGAAGCCGAGGAAGGGCGTGAGCGCGCGCAGAAGGTCCGCGTGGCACACCTGTTGAGCATTCCTTCACGAATGCACGCGCGTGTGAGCCCACCGACGCGGCTACGTGCGTCACATACGTCATCCGTGTACGCGCGCAAACGGCCCACAGGTGTACTCATTAATTCCATTACGTTGCTCGATGGTGCGCGCACTGCGAGCGCACCGAGGCCGAGATCAGAGGTCCTGTCGGCGGTTGCGCACAAAAAGATGTGAGAGAGACAGAGGATCAATAGCGACATAAAGATCTGACATAAGGTTTGTAGGCGTGAAGGTTTGATAAAAGACTATGAGGTACTTATAACAATGATTCCTTTCTGAAAGAAAGATCGCATTGTATCTCCTTTGAAGAAAATTATATGATGAAGAAAAGAAAAAGATTCCGCACGAATTGTATGCAAAATTGAATCCCGGTGAAATGAATTAGTTTTCACGTATGATGTAGCTTATAATGCAGTGAACAAAAGATGACATATAGATATAAGGCTCAATAATAATGATTAATGATCGGATGGACGCGTTCTTACTTCATCGCTGTATTTTTAACTTTTTGAATTCTGCTAGAACTAACCAGAAATGTGATAAAAGCTGGAATTGTGATAAATTATCGGCGCGACACTTTTTTTCAAGTGCCATGTTTTTAGCGTAAATTATTAAAGGGTTCGACCGTTTGATGATAAATTGCGAAAACATTATGCCATGTGACATACACTTAATTTATTAATCAAAGAGAAAAAAGCACCGCTCTTTAATTCTTGAACGTGAGTTATGTGGAATCCGTGCGGTTTAGTAATTAATAGAGATATCGGCGACAGATAGAATTGATAATGTTGCTATATGCGACAGAAACCAGTTGTGCCCTATCAACAAGAAATATGGTTATTGACTTGACATGTGATTGACGTTTACCGGACACTCTTTGTGTGCGAGCGGGTGAATGTATTTTCACGAGTTGTATACGACGCTATTCGGTCGTCTTTATGATTGGCTGCTGATCTCGGCGGTTTTATCTACTAGACAATGTAACGATTGACAATATAGAAAATATATGACAGAATTTAGAGAAAGATCCTTTATGTTGAAAGGACTTGAATGTTATATTATTATTTATTATATTATTTATTATATATTATTATTTATTTATTATTTATTATATATTTTCCCCTGAAAAATGAGAATTGTTGCAATTAGTACGAAAGGAGTATAATTACGATAATATTTTTCATTTAATCTGCCTATCAAGTATATTTTATTACCGTTATATTCCACGGGAAGAACGATTTTGTTAAAATATTTAAAAATTTGGCTAGATCTGAAAATAATCTAAATAATTATGTAGAAACTTAAACGTTGATGACAATGCTGCAAAAAGTTTTAACATTTTAGCAACCAGTTTAACATTACAACCGCCAATTCCGCTAGAATTATCGAAGATGCCAATTTAGAAATTTCCTATTCTTGCTTTTAGTTAGTAAAAAAATTAATTTGATATTATTTGTATTGTTATATATAGAATTATTTTGTATGATATTCGTATATTTTCAATATTCTGTACTATATATCTAAAACGAAACGAAAAATAAAAAATTGAAATGACTAATGGAATTAAAATGGCGGACCATTAACAGTTCTAATATTAAGCATCATACTATATTTGAAAATAATGATTTAAAAAATGTGTATCTAGCTAAATTTTTAGATACTACAGCAAAATTGTTAGTACGTGAAACGAAAATCGAAAGTTTCTACTATCGTGTACGCGTGGCCGATTCCACGTCAAACGAATGACGGTATCAGATCAAATCTATGTGCGTACGCCAATATTTATGCAATGGCCTTAATGCGCGCAACGGTGGCGTCTCTACATGCCAACCTTGAATCACTTTTAACAATAAAGTCATGCAGGGACGAACATGATTCTCCTGTTTCATTAGACGACGAGCGATGTGAATTTTAATTAACGGAAATCAAGTGATTCGCATGGGGAGGAATCGCTGATACTTCACTAATTAATAAAATAATATCAACGTGTTCTACTTCATTCTCCTATGCCTGTTTTTATCAATGTAGATTAACTTTAATCTCGGTTCAGTTTATTCTTTTTCTAATTCTTAAAATTAACAAGTTGAACTCAGATTAAAGCTAATCTTAGAACTAGAAAAATGAAGAATAAATGGAGAGATTAAAGTTAATCTATATATATTAGTGGGAGCGAGTATTAATATATGAAAGCTCTCTCTTCTCGGCGAAACTCGAGACTCGTTGCTTCGACCGCGGGGTGATACAATCCACGACCCAGTATCAGAAGGTAACATCATCGTTGCTAATTACAGACGCAACACGGCGCAAGAGAAGCCCGAGGTGGTTGAGAGATAAATCGATTCTCCGTCGGAGATCTCTCGACGCCGCTCGCGGAGATCTCGCGGTGGGCGAGTGTCTTACCCGTGAAAAATTTCGCGTTCGATTAATGGGCCCGAACGAATCGCCGTGCTGATCGGAATCGCTTAGCATTTAATCATCGCGTGAATGCGCAAAGGTCGACAAAGGCCAATAGAACCGTCCTTATATAATTATCGCGAGCGGGATTGACGTCATCGATTCTACCACGGTGCCTGGTGCCGCCGTCTGTTCTCGTGCATTGACGATGGATAACAAAGCGATTTTGCCTTTTCTATCTCGAGATTCGTTTCCACGAAAATATTTGACGGCAACCTTAATAGGAGATGATCCCTCGCCTCCATCAGGGGGCATTTATTCGAATTCTCTTCATTTTTTCGGCGAAGACACTTTTCTATGCAACGCGTGTATGATCTGATCTCCCTGATCGTGTCGGAGCAAAACCTTAATGACTCACGTCGTGTTAACGATTGGATGTGCTCTAAGCGACGATTATGTAGTATAGGTAGAGCATCAGCCATCCCACAGATTCTATATATCACGCTAGATTGCTAATACCTAGCGAATTTACGATAAAATGTGATACTGGTAGCCATCTTTATATTGTAGACAATAATAAACGATTTATTAAGACCGTATATGTGAATACACAAGTAAGAGTTTAATGTCTATAACGAAACTGGATCTTAGATGCTTTAAATAATTTCTATGTGAATTTATATCCCAAATATGTAGTTATTTGAATTGCCGAAATTCACATAGAAATTATTTACCGTTATAGGCATTAAACTCTTACTTTTATATTGTAGGATAACATATTATACTTGATGTTTAATAGTAGAATGACTGATGATATTTCATTACAACTGCCAAATTGCTACTTTTCTGTCCTTGGTTTCGGTTAGGGAAGAATTCTTTTGATATTTGATATTGTTAGAATTATTATATTCATATTCTTTTGATGTTGTTAGAATTATTATATTCATATTTTTATTATTCTGTGTTGTACTTCTAATACAAAATGCAATTAATGGCTGCGTTCAACACAAGAAACTAATCAGTGAGTGCTTAGCTATTCTTTAATATGATTGATTCTTGCCTTCTTTGCTAAATCTAAGTGTAGGAACAAATCATTAAAGAATCACTGAACATTCACTAATCAGTTTTCTTTGCTGAACGCAGCTATTATTTTATCTATGTCGTGAAATAAGAGTCGGCGAACTTTGTATCATTATGTTGTACATACGATTACACGTGAAAATAAAATTAAAAAAATAAAATTATGATATAGTATAGTTGCTATGAAATGTAAGTCGGGAAATACATAGATTCCCGATCGTTTCTTGCCTAGTTATTTTCATACTAGAGTTAATCACAGTAGTCGGTAATGATACCTTCGTGACATTTTGTTCAGAGAAATTCTTAAGCAAGTGCTTACGTATGATAGTTACGTAATATAACGCCATGATCTTTACGCAGGGTGGTCCAGATTCAAGTACACTCTCTTTTACAACATGAATATGTCTGACAAGTAATTTCCCTTCCAGCGAATCTCTCTTGCGTCTTGTAACATCATTGACACTTTCGTTATCGAAAAAAAAAAAAGAAAATCGAACGTGACAGAACTCTGGACCACCCGGCGTAAGAAAATATCGCGACGCCCACGGCTAACGGGGGTCAAAAAATACGTCTCCACCTCTCTAATAACATGTTTTTCATCGAGAAAAATCATTCGCGGCGATTCACTGCTCTGGGGTGCGTATCGAGGGCCCGAATCACCGCGTTGGAAGAAAACACGACGGTGGGCCCTTTGCATACACACGCGCGTTTATTACTCACATGCACGCATTCACGCATGCATGCGGGATAGTAGGCAGGTAGGTCCGCGGACGTCAAAGAGATCGGCGAGGCCCCTGAAGAGAAGGAGAGTGCCTCGTTGCCGCTTGATTTACGGTCCGCCTTGTCCTTTTTTTCCCTTTCTTTCTTTCCTGGGGGCCCCTTCGTTCCGCCGCCCTCCCTATTTTCGTCTCCGTCCTTCACCTCTCTCTCTCTCTCTCTCTTCTCCCTTCCGAACGGTATATAGCGTGTGTGTAGCACACGTATCGCATGGCATATGTTATGTGGTACATGGTATACCGGCGGCGGCGACGGCGACGGCGGCCGACCGCCTAATTAGAGGGCTCGTCCCTCCTCTCGCCTTCTCCTCGTTCGGCTCTCTCGACATCTTGATCTTCCCTTCTCTTCTCTCATCGCTCCCGCGCGCACATACGCGTGCAAAAACCACAATCCGGCCACAGGCTAGTGCGCGCGTGCGTCTCGCCGCGTGCGGCACGCGTGTGTGCGTCCATGGTGAACGAGTGGCGTATCACGGCGAGCTCTCTTTCGCCAATCTGCGTATAGACGTCACAGGTACAGTCCAAGTCCGTTATTAGATAATCGAGAAAGTTCATGTAATTTCGATAGATTTTTTCACTTATAATGTTACAGAAAGAAATTAAAAGTATTTGATAAATTATAGTTAAATTATGATAATTGCAACCATTTTTTTCTTTGTGTATTAATATCAAAGCTAATAACTATAAAATAATAATAACTATAAAAATAATAACTATAAAAAAAAAGGAGCTTCTAACTATAATTATTTTATCGTACAGTTATGGTCAAGTTACAAATACTAAATACTCTTTTGTCAGTGTGATGATTGATTCCTAAGCGAGACGAATGGAAAGAGTAAGAATGTTTTGTATGCGAATTTTATTGTCTATTGTAATATAAAATTGATGGATGATTGTATTCACGGTCGTTAAATTTCCGCAATAATTACACAGTAATTATTCCGCAGCACCTACTTTGTAATCAACACATTCTTCGCAAATAATACAATAGTTTGATTATCTCTTATGATATGTCAATTAACGTTTTCTTAAAATGCAATTTTCATTCTGTGCCATCGTGATATAGACCTGCGGACATCATTATTTCATCGAACGATTTTAGTGTCCATTTTCAATAACGCAAATTAACTTTAATCTCGGTTTAATTTATCCTTTATCTTCTCCTAATTCTTAGAACTAGAAAAAATGATAAAAGGTAAGTTAAACCGCGATTAAAACTAATCTATATTGGTCGAAATATAATACGATTAATGCTAATGTTTTCGTTGATGTAGATTAACTTTAATCTCGATTCTACTTTTTGAAACTAGAAAAGATAAAGAGTAAGTTGAACCGAGACTAATCAATCTACATCCTGGGATAAAAAACGAACGAATTATTATGTCGCAAAAATGCATCTTCGAATAAACTTTCAAGACTTGCCACTGATTTTCGATGCGTAAATTTCGCATCTAAATGAACAGGCTTTTCGATATCTCCGACGGTTATCTCCCGGCTCTGGAACGACTCCACCGGCCATACCCACCGATGCCGCGAGTCATTACTGTTCGACGATGTATGAGCGCGCGGGTCCATCGTGAGACGCACGGTGTATGTAGTATGTACACTCGGCTATATAGTGTCCCTACTCCATCCGTGCGTACGTGTATATGCGTATATTCATATGTATCACAAACAAGGCGATCGTGCGAGCGCATCACGATCTCACGGGGGCCTTATAGTGGGGCAGGGGGCCTCCTCGCGAGATCCTGTCCGGCAACTCCTCACAAGATTGAGTCATCCGGCACGAGAAAAAGACCACCTGGCGAGGAGAGCCGATATATCTAACGATACCGCCAAGCGGCTCTCTTCGGGCTTTCCCTCCCTCCCTCTCGTTGCCCTTCCTCCGGGGTCCAATCGGACCCCCGATCCCCGTTCGTTTCTCGCCGTTGCCCCACGACAATAGCGTGCAGGACACGCGGATGGTGTTCTTCGTCTTCTCCCCGAGGGAAACCAGGAACGTGTTTTGGTAATTGCACGCGTTTCGCCGCTTCTTCTTATCCTCCTTA
The DNA here is from genome assembly GCF_000143395.1 of Atta cephalotes. Taxonomy (NCBI): domain Eukaryota; kingdom Metazoa; phylum Arthropoda; class Insecta; order Hymenoptera; family Formicidae; genus Atta; species Atta cephalotes. The sequence continues at coordinate 458,319 of NW_012130097.1, forward strand.
CCGCGATATTTTTTTGCGGAAGGCCCCACCGGCGTGTACAGTGACTTTTAAAGTCGCTCTTTCGGCGGACGTTGTTTATCCCGCTTTTATGTTCCTCCCGAGGTAATGACGGGCCCCGCATGATACACGCGCATACGTCTACCTGAGGCCGATCCTCTTAATGTCATCGTGACGATGAACGGACTTCGCGGATGTACAGGTCGTTGACATTATAGTCAGAGCGATCGGAGGATTGAGATTAGATTGGGCGCGATGGGTCTGGACTTTTGGGACCGACGTAGTACAAAAGAGACCCGTCCTGCACCCTTGAGAATCTTTTCATTCGATTCCCTAACACGAGATTTACCGGACAAAGAATATGCCATTCTTGGGAATCTAGACCGCAAATTAGGAGCTCCCAAAATAACACGAAATCTAAAATCAAGACGCAAGACGTCTTTTGGTGTCTCTCGCACAGATGTTTTTGACGTTTTAAACGACTTCTAGACGCTTAATGTTATTATATGATTATTTTGTACAATATTATTTGATGTTCCCTTTAAACAATTCACAATTAAAGCATGGACTGCGTCATTCATGTGTAAAATTGGTCGACAGAAATGAGAGAAATAGGACGTGAGATGGCCTTCATATTTTTCTATTCAATCAATCGCAATATCTTAGAAAGGAAAGGAGATTAGTCTTCACGCTCCCTCTTTCTTATTTTTATTGACCACATTTGATATACTATTTTGATATGGATGGCTCGATGTTCATTACAACAGTCTAGCGACTCAATATAGCCTTCAATAATATTGGATGACATCAATTATAGTCTAGACGTCGCTTTATTTTCTTCAAAATATCTTGTGTCTCAATTTTGGATATTGGATTGAGTCTTTCATATTACAATTTAACGCGCGCTACCAATTGGACACTGCAGTATAAAAAAAAACAATGGAAGATTATTTTCAAAAATATATACGTTGCAGATTAGATTTTTTATGTATTTAGGGTACATTTCATTTCATGCATGATGTGCATGATGCATCATTTATCCTTGTTTAACATTCGGTGATTAACAAGGATAAATGATGCATCATGCAAATCATGCGTGAAACGGAACGCAGCCTCAGACAAAATAATCTCGATTTAGTTGATATACAGATCTCTTATCAATTCTTAAGCTCTCACCCTACGTTTCGAGGATAGCATGATCATTGTTGCTGGACACCCTGTATACCACGCAAACGAGCCGCTGCGGGGCAAAGTGTATGGCCTTTTGCAAAAGGAGCCTTGCAGATTGCACACCTGTGCATGGTTGAGCCGAGAAAAGACTTCACCTATCGAGCAAGTCTTCATTTATTTTTTCTTCCCCTCATGTACCCCTCGGCACGCTTTCGTGCTTCTTCTTCTTTCTTTTCCTCTTTCCGTGTCTGTCCGCTTCATCGTGTCACGTATATTATCTTCCTTTATATGCAGTGTATAAGGTGCATACATTGTTACATCATAATTAAATCTGAAATGACATCCATGAAAGGGATGGATTTGTCTAGAATACCGATTTTTGCACACACACAATACTGAGAATATAATTCCGTTCCTTAGATTTAATTAGATTATTTCTTATAAAACTGACGATTTTATATATATTTTTAATTTTCAAATTTTATTTTTATTGTCAATTTAAACATATTTACTAAAAAGACAATATTTTACTTTGTCATCAAATAACTAGCCCTATCAAAAAATCGATACAATTGAATATATACATATAATTAAATATTTGAGAATGTTAATTTTATTAAGTAAAAGAATTATGATTTATTTTTATTATTAACTTCAATATATTACAAAGATATAAGACAATTGATGACTTAGAATAATTCTAGCCTAATCATAAAATCTATCTTAGACAAAATTGAAAATTTTGAAAAAGATTATTGATAAGACTATTGATGATATTGATTAATGATACCAGAATTTAACTTTCACTTCAGATTGCTATTTCAGATTGTAAATAAGAGGAATGCGATTTTCATCATTTTGACATTTTGATTTCGTTCTGTGTCATTAATGCGATATTGCGGCATAACTTCGTTAGAACATTAGTTCTCATTTGGATTATCTCTATACGGAAAGCAGAATACGTATAACTTGCATTGACCCGATCTCTGTGTTACGCCCACAGACCGTTCAATCTAAATATATCGACGATTTTTCGCGAGAGACATAATCGAAACATTGCTATATTGACGCGACGCATTGATATCGCGAGCTTTTTGTGAAACATTTTTACGCCTTACGCAATCACATTGACACTGCGATCATCTCGATTTTTCGAAAAGATTGAAAAAATGCCCTTCAAAAGTCAATTGATTCAAGAACTTAATTATTCACAGAAACTGTATACATCGGGTTAAGTAATTGGAACAGTTTTACTTGTAAATCTTGTAAAAAAATATCTAGCGCAGAAAAAAGAGTCTATTTGCATTAATTAGAATTCTAATTAAGAATGGACAAATCGGAATTTTCTATATAAATTTATTATAATTTTAGTCTTGAAATAATTCTGTTTGATATGATGTCAGAATCTTCTAGTTTATCTATTTTAAGAAATTTTTCTCAATGTGAGAATTCCCAGATTTTCTCTGAGTTCCTTTAGGGTAAAATTCTGTCAAACGCCTGAAACACGTTGCTGTTTCTTAACAAGCATGTCAGTTAAGGGATTCCGTCTTATTTTATAGCCATTAACCAAATCTGGCTTGTAAATTACGATGAACACGTTGCAGCGCGTTATCACACACGGCGATACCTTCGTAAGTCGCTCCACATCGGTTGGTTAAAAAGCGCCATTATTTACACGTTGAGATTTTTACGGAATGGCTGGTTCTTGCGCCGTCCGTCGGTACTAAATATTGTATAATGTAATCTGCCTGTAAGTAAGTCGAATGTGTTTCGCTTCGTGAGATCGACCCAACTGGACCCCAGTGCGCACACTGTACCGTTTTTTTTTTAAAGCCGGCTCATTTACCATCTCGCGGTGTCAGAGGCGAGAGCGACGGTTCCGCGGCGCATATATCGATGCACTTTATGCCTCTGTGTGGTCCGGTTGTCAATGCAGCCGGGAAATTTAAGATAAGAGGCCCCACGGACTTAAATCCGGACGCCAGCCATTATCGAAATCGGGGCCAAGCGGAAAGTTAAGTCCCCCACCTTAAAATGTACCAGTGCAACTGGGCCTAATTTATGACATCTTTACGCGCCCCGTCAGTCCCTCCAGATTTTTCTCACACGCGTTATCCCGATCTCCCAAGACGAAATGAGAGAGAGCTGCGATAAGGATAATCGAGGAGATTTATTTAGAGGATTGCGACGAATGTTTATAAATTTCTTTTTTCTGTATTCATTAAAGAAGAAAAATCCGCGATTTTAGAAAGTACACGTTTACAAATTAAACATTTCGTTTAAATATCTTGAATAAATTTATTGCCCAGGATATTTTTAATTGCGTCGTTCAATTGACAATTTATGTATCCATTATATAACTCAATGTTTAATAGATACATAGATTATTTTCGATTTATAGTGAATACTTGTTTCGTAACGAGACTCCAATTCTATATAAATACGAAGAACATTGTATCCAATTTGTTAAGATTCAAAGTAATGTGTAAAAATAAGATTAAGAATAAGCAAAATTCAAGATAAATGTTGTAAGGTGTTAAGTAATTTATTAACACTTTATTAACAAAGATGATAAAAAAAAGATGATAAAAATATTATCACTACATTCAGTACTGTTAATATTTTCATTAGTAAAATTTTCTTTATTGGTAAGATAAAAGAGAATATAGAATGATACATTTCTCTTAGTATTAAAAATTAGATACAATGTTTTTTGTATTTATATATAGAACTGGAATTTTTCATTATGAACATATTAATAAATTGCACCTAACGATCTTATCTTGTATTTTGTTCGTTATTAGCCTTATTTCTGCATATTGATTTGCAAACGAGCTGTATGAATACTTATTTACTGTTAAGATTTATCTTAAAATACGTAACCTGTGAAATATTTATTTCCTTTCATATGGCCCTAAGAAATTCGAGATCATATTAATATTTCAAGATTTCATTTCATTACTTATACGGAATGTAATTAAATTAATTAAACAGAGGTACCGCTTACATATACTCGTGACATATATTTACTTTCACCTTATTCAAGACGCCTAGAAATTCTAGTTAAGCCATTGCGATTACGCGATAATTGCAAAGATTAACGATAGATTCAAGCCCAAATCAATTAAGTAGCAAACGAGGAGGCTTTAAAGATGGAAAGATTTTGGCTCTTTGATACAATGCCGCTCTGATGGCAGGTTCACACCGGACACGTTCCGAGAAAGTCAATCCCCGAAGAGAAATGAGACAGATCTCGGAACATGTCCATTCTTTCCTGCAGAGACAAGCGATTACCTTAAGAAATCTATACGAGAGCAGAGAAAGAGAGAAGGGGGGGGGGGGGGTAAAAAGAAAGGAGGGGTAGAAAACGGAAGAGAGTGAGAGGAGAGCCTTAACGATCTCAGGATGCGGGCGACTTTGGGGGCAAATTATCGGCCTACGGCCAATTACCAGGTGGAGGCGCCGATATATAGAAGAGAGCGGTTGCCGGAGAAGTTCCGAGAATCGTCCTGGCGGCTAAAAATAAGATCCCACCCGGGAGCGGTGATTATGTTCCGAAAAAAGAAGAAACCAGGCGAAACGCTCGCTCTCGTGTGCAGGTGGTGAGTGGGATGAGGAAGAAGAGAGGTGGAACGAACCATGGATGGTATAGATGATACAGACTTAAGAGAGAAAAAGAGAGACACAGGGAGAGAGAGAGGGGAGAGGGAGGAGGCGAAAAGAAAGAGAGTGAGAAAGGAGGACCTCCTCGTGGTGATCGTGCGCTGGGGCCTCGGTTAATGAAGTTGTCGGTTGAGGACGTTTACAGGTAGAGCCTACCTGCGTGTGGTCCATTCACAGCGACTGCTGCAGGACTGGTTAGGAGTTGCTTTACATCTCAACCTGTGTGTGTGCAAGCCGGACCGGCCGGCCGGTCAATCGAAGGCGAAGGAGGAGGAGAGCGAGAAGATGATGAGATATATTGATATACCTGACATGCGAATGTCCGTCGTTACATATATGAGTGCTCTCGATGAACAGTCATGCCACAATGACATCGAATCGCGAGGTCAAATTCCTGGTTTCTCTCAAAGATCATGTTTTTAAACATCTCATTCCGAAAGAATTACCTTCGAACTGCACGATTGTTTTAATCTGATAAAACAATATGATTGAAAGATAGGAAAGGAATAGAAAAGAATTTCGCAACGAGTGAAAAGATGATTCTTTAAAAAAAATTTTTTGAAAAAGCTTAGCTCCACACGTGGTGAACTTCACGATTTATTACCTACAATCCCATGAACGCCAGAGGAAGGTTTGATTTTAAAATCATTCATTCTTAAAGGAAGGTGAAAGCTGAAAGAGCCAGCTTCAGCTTTAAAATATCTTTTTAGTTTCAATTCATCCAATTTAATTACGAAAATATTATATCTATTATTTAAAAAAGCCGAAAATAATGACAAGATTATAAACACATTCCTAGTGTATGCCAAAAATAGAACGAACAATTCTAACTGAGCAAAGAGTATTTAGGATACATTCCTAATAACATATGTAAATGCTTTCGTTGCTATGTTATGTCGTGCCAATTTCGTCGCTAATCTTTCAATTTAGTCTGTTATAAAATTAATTTTAACACGAGTAATTAAAAATATGAATTAATTTATTAACATTAATTTTAATTTTAATTAATTTTATATATATATATATATATATATATATATATATATATGTGTATAAAAGTTTACATTAATCTCAATTATTTAGAAAGTAATGCGTGTACTAATTAAATGATAAAATCTATATACACAAATTTAAATGTTAAGTATGTCTGATTCTGTATAATAAATATATAAATCTTTAAATAATGATGAATCATATGAGTATAAAAAAATTTTATGTCACTTTAACGAATCGCATATTTTTTCCATTATCTATCAATCATGTAAATAATCTAGCCACAGGTATGTGTAGGAACAAATAGTACGGTGTCTATAAATATGGAATTCTTGGCAATTGACGCTAATAAGCAAGTTGTAATTAATGGAAATTACTTTCTATATCTTATAGAAGTAACATATAAAATTTTACAGTAACATATAAAATTTGTAAACATATAAAAGGCAATAAAATACTTTAAACAGAGATAACAAAGACAATATTTTTTTATTTAACGAATCTAATCAAAGAATCTTCGAGAATGTAGCATGTGACTTATTTTTAAGTCGAAATTAGAAAAAAAGTTGCAGTTTAATGACTATAGCTCTTTTTTTTTTCAGATGATGCATCGACAGCAGAACACCCAGTCATCATCTAACGACGAATTCGCGATGTATCCATCGGCCGCGTATCATTCCTCGTGTTCGACGCTACTCACGTCGACGTCGTCATCGTCGAGGTCGTCGTCCGCGAGGTCGTCCTGTCCATTATTGATGTCCGTCCTCACGTGGTCGCTGACGTTACTATTGATCTCGTCCTGCATCGGCCTAGGCGCGGATGCCGCCAGCCTTAGCGGCCATCCTCTGGGCAAAAGGTCGTTCTTCGACATCCAGTGCAAGGGCGTGTACGACAAGAGCATTTTCGCCCGTCTGGACCGCATCTGCGAAGACTGCTACAACCTCTTCCGGGAACCGCAATTGCATATGCTTTGCAAGTATGTTTAATTATCCACAATGACTAGATACTTTCGCGACAGTCGAAGACTGACGCGTGTTGCTGCTGTTGCTCCGTGACGATTTAGAGCGTAAAATCGATGGAAGATGAGATATTCGCAATCGTCTGCGATGACGCGATTGATAGAAACATGGTAATCTTGATATAAAAAGGAATTTAAAGTTATGATCTATCATAGGATTGCAAAATTAGAAACCAGGGAATTGTTAAGAAATTTGCAAAATTAAAATTCTTGGGTTTTGGAATAAATTAGATGGATAAATAGCTAGATGTCAATTTCAATTTGAGACCTCAATTCGTGAAAAATAAACCATTAAGATATTCTAATTTTGTATTTTAATTTTTTATTTCAAAAATATTTAATATTCACATGGATGTGTCCAAATGGATGTGTCCAAAAAGTTTTTTATATATCTGCTATTATTTTTATTTTTTTATCATTTAATATTATATTATTTAAAATATATAATTAAGTATATAACATAAAAATATATTAAAAATATATTTCAATACTTAATTAGCAGTTTATTCCTCGAGATCTAATTTAATAATCTTCATGTTATGCTATTTGCAATTCGTAAGATCGATTTGAGGACTGCAAACTCGTTTTTTCATCATAACTCCACAATCTCGGAGAAGTTAAATTAGCAAATGCATATTTTATATTTGATCGAGAGATTCTATGCAGAAATAGATGTGACCGAAAAAAATTGAGTGTAATTCTAAGTAAGTAAGTTCTTGTGCATAATATGCGAGATTCATTTCACGGGCTGAGACGGATTTCTGAAAATATTATCATGGATAGCAGAAAAAAACTAGCCAGAGAAAATTCTACCGAGTTCTGACGGTGAAATAATTTCGCGAACGACTTCCGCCGTGTGATTTCTACCTTGAAAAATGTCGGCGGGGAACAACGCCAAGGTGGACGTACCTTTGTACGTATACACACACGCATGCACATACGTACACACACACACACACGCGCGCGCGCGCGCGCGCGCACACACACACACAAAAATGCACGCGTGCTCTGCTCTCAGTATCGATACGCATGTATATGCAAACGTACATAGAGGCGCGCGTTCACCATACGTCGGCACGCGTATCGAAATGGAATGAGATTTCTCTTCTATTTATAGCTCGTGTGAGCGAATACCAACGCACATCCGCTGCTACCTGCCGTTTGTGCCGCGCCGCGTTAAGCCGCTTAACGGCCGTCTCAAAAGAGCTATTGTGTGACGAGCGAGCGGGATCAACGTGAAAAAGAGACGGATTGACGAGCTAGCTCGAACGTACGTAACGGCATGTAGCTAAATTTAGGAAAAAATTTCAACCTTGTGTCAAGATGTGAAATGACGGGAAAAAGCAGACCCATTGAGGTGAACCGCAATTTAAAGAATATTGGCGGAATAATCAAATCTTTTCACTAAGCGAAAATATTATTTTTGCAAATATTATTTTTAAGTCGAGCTAAAAAAATTTTTTTTTTTGGAAGCTTAATTTTTTAAGTTGTATTGCAATCTATTTTAATTTATTCGAGTTCGCGGTTTAGAGCCAGGAATTAGATTGAAATGAATTGAAATAAATTAATATCTGTGGGTATAAATTCAATTCTGTTCATGAATAGAAAATAATATGATTTGAAAATAAATTTCTTGTAAATATTCTTTTGATTTTACAATAACATTTATAATTCCTTCTTTATAAATATGACATATTCATTTCGATCGAAATAGGAGAGAATATTCCTATTCAATATTGTTACTCAATATTGTATTCAATATTGTACTATGGATATAAATTCAGGATTTATATATTTCAACTTTTTTTATTTAAACAAAAGTATGTATTTTCATAATTTTGAACTGTGATGTTCACAACTCAAAGAAATTCACAGCTTACAAATTATGTTAAAATTTTTTTTAATTGAAATGAATTCAAAAACGAAACTTCTTTCATAATTTTGAATTGGGATGTATTTATGGCTAACTTATTTAAAATCTAAATATTTTTGGACTCAAATGGATAGAAATATAAAATGTGCTATTCATGTTGAATTTGGATAATTCATGTTCATATTTATAGATATATTATGTTTTGATTGAAATGAAGTAAAATGCGAAATAAGCTACTTATTCATCACATTGAATATGAATGTATTCATGTGTGTGTTATTTTATTTTTTTATTGAAATGAATTAAAATATTTAATTATTTTTTTATTGAAATGAAATAAAATGAAAGAGCTATTCATCACGTTGAATTCAGATATATTCATATCTTGAATGGATTTGAAAAACTAAAAACGCGAATTCGGAAATGTCGAAATGAATTCGTTTTTATTTATTTCAATTTATTCTCGTTTACTAGGATGAGAACGATATGTTTTACGTTCATTCGTGAAACATTTTTCAGGATTTTCGAGCTACGAGCTGCTGCCTACGAATGCAACTTGTGTTAATTGTGACGTAATTCATTATATTGTTTTAACTCTCTGCAGGAAGGAATGTTTCACCACGGACTACTTCAAAGGATGCTTAGACGTCCTGCTGCTAACGGACGAAGTCGGAAAGATCCAAATGTGGATCAAGCAACTCCACGGAGCTGATCCCGGGGTTTAGGTAGCCTTTTCTTTTTAGTTTATGATTTCTCCCTTTATTTGCCCCTTTTTATGTTCTTTCCGCTTTTCGCAAATATAAAGAATTAACTATGTCCGCTTGCACTTCCACTATCCTTCCTCGTCTGCTCTCGTCTCGATATACGTTCATTCATCGGGAAACATTAAATTGTTTCTCGATTTATTTACGCAATCTTTGCATATAACGATTGTACGTAAATATCTTGTAATATTTGTAATGCTAAGTTTGCCGTAAGTAATGACGAGTATATAAAAAAATCGTGAATACATTAAGTGATCGAGTTGTGCTTCATCAATCGCAGCGGTGTTTGGATCAAAAATTACGTACAAATGTTTCAGAAACTATTAATAAACGATAACATCTAGTAACGAGTAAAATGAATTATTCGCCGAGTTAAATAGCAAACGCATTATCGAATATGGCTGCATTTCATTTCGTGACACAAGTATCGTTGTATCTTTTACTCGTGGTATGTCAAGAAAGATAGAATAATACTTTTGTATCGACTTATAGCAGTAAAGTATTGTAAAAGCCTGTATTGATAATTCGTAAGTTTGTGTAGGAGAGATTAAGTTCTGAACAGAAATAGATATCGGGATTGATCGAGTTTCTACTTATCCCTTTTTTTGAATTTATTATATTCCCGTTACAATTACTTTCAATTATATTTTTGTTGCATTTTGACATCATCCCCTGGACGAATATCCACGCGTATTATAGTATCTTCGCATCGAGATAATGAGTATGAGATATTAGGTAATTCTACGCAAGAGAGAAAGAAAAAAAAGAAAAAATCTTATAGTAGCGAGCAATGCTGCAATAGATAAAGATGAAGTGTTGGAATTTATCATAATAGAAATTATAAAGAATCTTAGCATCTTCTTCGAAAATGTTGGCGAGTAATAAAATAAATTTTGAACAATAATTAATACGAATTAATATGAACAATTAATAGAAATATGAATAATATATCTGTTAATTATGTTTAAAATTTAATTTGACAAAATGCAGCATCGCTGGCGATGTAATATACAACATCATCTCGTACATTCTGACTTCACATTATCTACATTCAGAGAAAATACAAAGTGATAACAACTATAAAAGTAATAACTATACAAATTTTATATAAAATTAACTTATATATACAATAGTTGAAAAAATTATTTTATAATTAATTGTAAAATAATTTATTCAACTATATATACATTAATTCTACATATAAAATTTGTGTAGTTGTCACACCTTCATAGTTGCCACTACAATATGTTTTTGTCTGATTGTGAGTGCACTTTGACGTACCTTTTGACTTTTTGGAGACAACGATTTTTTTACTGTTTTTACGAGTTTGCAAACGAATGTTTTACATTTTGATTTTTTATGCCTCTTCGACATTTTTTCAGGACAATGATTAAGCAGATTGACTAGAAATACTTTTTTCTAGGTGGCGATATCTGCGATTTTGCGCTGTTTGACATTTTTGAATTTTTGATATTTTTGTGATTTTTTTATAACATGAAACAATTCGCGCTCTACTCGTGATACATTAATTCTCGATGTAGAGTGTCGAAAATCAAGCCTTCCCACACGTGTCCCAATGTCTCCCTACGCACTAACAATTACTAACTATCACAGATTTGTTCGCTAAATATGTCTATCAATACGAAATGTCGATGCACATAAAATTCTCAAGCTTTCTGTTCGAAGTGCTACTTGCGAATATCAGAATTGTAACATTCCTATTCATTTTTCAAAATTTATAAATAAAAATGTGTGAAATATGTACGTTATTATTGAATCTATGTAAAAATTGTAACTTTCTAAATTTCAAAACTAATGTAAAATTTTGCTATAACCAAAGTTTTTCAACTATTTACCAATCTATTGAAACAAATTGCGAACAGATCCAGTGAACGCATTACGTCCAAGTTTTAGTAATTAATCGGTATTCACCAATGAACTAATTGATTTTTCTGTTCTCGATCTTTGTTCGAATCACAGGCAAGACTGCTTCAGCACACAATACTTCACGAGCTGCATCCAAGCGCTGCTGCTTGAGGACGAGAAGGAAAGGTTGCAGGAGATGGTCGAGTACCTAGGTCGCAAGAAGTAAACGGAACATGGTCGGAGCAACGACGCGCCGCACCACGAAGGAGACACGTCACTCGGCGCACACATCCTCACACATATATGCATGCATACAAGTACACGCATACACATACAAACATACATATGCAAAGACCAAGAAGTAGATCGATGTAGAACACGGTCTGAAAAAAGGATTACAAGAAGAACGAAGAAGTGGACCTCGGCGCGACGATCATCATTGTTTCGCGAATTTCGAGGAGTCTCGAGTCTTACGAGATTTAATTCGATACCCTTCTTCACCTGAAGAGGGATGATCAGACGTCGCATTGGAGAACAGTGAACACGCCGAGCGAACCGCGTATCGATCTCCGAATTCCGAAGAAATCGTTAAAATCTTTGTCAGAGTCCGGATAGTTTCATCTGGAGATGATAAACTGGAGAACGGTACGGTAATACTTACGACGTCTATGAAGTTCAGGAAGAACTCGCGGTGAGAAATTCACGGCCACACGGAATGTGCGATCAATGCGATTCATCTGCAAACTCGAGACGTGGTTTTGATGTCCACGTAATATAGCGAGGGATATCGCGAACGTCGTTCTGTACTAACATCGGCGAGTACTCGCGGTGCGACGAGAGTACGATTGAGAGAATTCGCAGGGAAACCGGGAAGAGAGACGGCGATTCTCTTCGCGGTGAGTCGCGTTGTTGCTTGACACAACGAAGAACGAAGTTACACAATAATATACTAAATAATGAGCCACGGGGAGCGAAATGATACGATTGAGCCATACAAGTAAACACTCACACACTCACACAGCGAATCTATACGAATTCTAGTCGATAAAATATCTGCGCTCTCGCGCACCACGCCACTCGTTTTTTTTATTCGATTAATCATTAATTAATTAATCGCCATCATTCATCACTATGTAGTAATAACGGTAATCTATATTATTATTATTATTATTATTATTATTATTATTATTATTATATTATTCGATTATTTTTACGTCAGGATTATATTTTTATTATTATCGCCATTCTTCATCCGTTTGTTGTTTAATTACTGAGCCTTTAGTCGTTTATAAAAAATGTACGCGCGACGGACGAAGAAAGTGTCGGTAGTTAGAATACATCGCGTAACACAGATATAATACATATTTTAACGTTTTTAGGCATACGAAAAAAACAATAAAAAACAAATGTGGGAATTTGGCGAATATTTGAAAGAAGATTTTTTTTTATTCGGCTAAGTATTTTAAAACAGACAATTAAGAAGAGTAGATCGAAGGTCCATTGGTCGTTCAAATCGCGACCGCATTATTAATATTATTATTATTATGTCATAGTAGAATTATTGTTGTTATTATTGCAATTTATATGACGACGTTTTCGCCGAGGTAAACGCACCGGGCATTACGGTGGAAGAGATGCTGACAATGTCCAACGATATTCAATTATGCGCGAGTCGAATGTATATGTGACAATGGCTGCGTTCAGGAGAGAAACATTTTTTTTTTCTAAAAATATTAATTGGTATTAAAATATTAAATATATTAATATCAACATGATGTGAATTTTAAATCTATGGTGTTTACAACCATCATGATGTGGATTTAAAATTTATGGTATTAAATTATGTTGGTATTAATATAATAATGAATATTAACAGTAACAATTATATCAATACTCCATATCGATATTTTTTAGAGTAAAGCAGCTTCGAAACTGTTATAAAATTCTTCAATGTGATAGATCTTGCTTTTAGTTTCTGTTAATGGATCTAAATATATAAATCAATCGAATTAAAGAATTTTACAGTTGCAAAACTGCTTTCTCTGTTGAACGCAACCATTCTTAAAAGCTTCGTGAAAGAGGCAGATAAATGAAGAGGTATCCTGTACTTTATTTGCGAGCGACGTCGCGAGCAACGGAGAGCGTCTTCTTCCGCGCCCGTCCGGCAGACGGAGTCGCGCACGAAACGCGTAGTATTTATTTATTTTTTCACGTTTTTAAGTTATATATAAGCGACACATAACGAAGCAAGAGTATTAGCAGCGCGCATACCTAGCCGAGGAAGCGATGTCTCCGGGCATAATGGGGTAAGACACGCGTCCTCAAATGTTCAATTGGCTGATTGCCTAAGTGTATATGCAAACAATCCCGAGAGAAAGTCAGTCTGAGGATTTATCATCGAAGAAGCCAAGATAAATAGAAAAGAATGGCACACAATGAGTCGATCTCGCGAGATGCCAATGAAAAATAGAAAAAATTTTGAAGTAACTCAATTGGTAGAAATGTTAAATTAATTTAAGTTTTTGTCGACAAGTTTCGATTTCAATTCAACTTGCATCCATCAAATTGGCAAGAATAAATGAAGTTTACAATATTCTAATTTTCTATTTCTAGAGAATGGAAAAGATTACGATTAAACGAAAATTAATATCAATTTTATTCAACTTCATTAGTCAAAATGGCTTTCAAAGTTTAAAAATCTGAAATTTCGAATTTTCTGATTTTCTCTCGATTTCGAAGATTCTGGAGGACGCGCTCCACGAAAATCCTACCTTGCCTTGCGACATCTTGTTTCCATTCTGAGAGAATTACGAACCATTCCAAAATCAGTATTGAAATCATTCCGTCACTGCGATCGTCAGGTACGGTCTTCGAGAACTCGAACACTTCGAGGCGAGGCTCAAATTTGTATAATTGCTCCGTCATACATTCCACTTATTTTACATTTGCATCTATTTTGCATTCATTTCTTGCACATCGCGAAGAAAAAGGCTGCGTCAACAAATTCGTAATTTTTTATGTTAAAAGTTTTTATGTTAAAAGAGGAAGATCGAGAGGCACATATTTACAATACAATCAATATGTGTTTAGATAGCGATCTTGCGTCTATTTTGTATTATTTTTTTTGCTGTCCGATTTTGTTGTGGTTTTTATATCATTTGTTTAAGATATAAAATTTGCAAGTTTGATTCATGCATTCCGAAGTGTTTCCCCTGAAGCCAGCCTGAATCTCGAACACGCGCGTTTTTTGGCGCATCAGAAATCAGCGTTTTTATTTATGTAACGTAAAAGCATCATCCGAACAACGTGCAGCGCAATTATGTGCAGCAGCATCGATAGGTGGAGTCCTTTAACGTCACAGTTTTCATGAAAAATTGAGCGCACTTCGCGCAGTAAAATACTTGCCCTACATATTTCTCGCAGAAATATTTTTCTCACAATTTTATTTGAGAATATCTTATCGCGTCTCGACAGATGTATTCGTATAGATGAATATTGTGTTCAGAGTCGCTGCAAAATAAAAAATCTCCGGGAGGATGGAATATCCCTTACAGAAATTTAATGTTGAAAGGTCATGATTAATTACATTCCATATAGCATAAATCTTCAAGGAACGTTCTAAAGACATCAGAAGATGTTCCTATGTCTAAAGACATTTCCAGGATGCCTCTTTGATTATTGATATTTATTTTGAGTATTAAAGACTAAAAAATATGAATGGATTTAACTCCATGTGGTATCTATATAATTCTCATCCTGTTAGTGCTGATATAAACATCAATACGTATTTAACAATGAGCTTTAAATCTACATATGATATTGATACAAACACCAATATGGAATAGATTTAATACAAGTTTTTAATACATATTATGATGGTATTGATATAAACGCTAAGCGTTTTAAATTCACACCATATTAATAATACAGTGAGAATTATATGGACATCATGTTAAATCCATATCCATATTTTTCATAATGAAAACACGAAACTACAATGCTTCAAATTAATTCAATTAATTACTTCAAATTAAATACAAATTAAATAATTAATCATTATCTTCCAGTAAATTTCTGTAAGGGACACGCATATGCAAATAATTATCGCGAAACGGAACGACCGACGAAATAGGTTCGCGAACTCGTTTGTGAGCGTTAATTCGTCACTTCCCGTTTCGCACCTGTCGACGCGAGCTGCGATTTGATCTTTCGTCGATGCACGCGGGAAAAACACCTGTGCGTGCATGCGTGCGTGCGTGCACGACTGCGGATACGTTTTTCCGTTCTTCTCATTCTTTCTTTTTTACTTTTTTTTTTAGCTCTTTTCCTTTCCGACATGAATAAACTCGACATGAGCAGACGATGTGTGTACACTTTTACGAGACATTGTCGACTTTCGCTGGATAGTTTTTCTTCACATTTGCAAACGATGGTAACGACATACGCGTGAGATATTTTTATTTGCACACGAATACACGCAGAAATACAGGGAACGGGTGTAATACACGTGTCCGGAGATATGAAAAGGAAAAATATTAGTATATATACATATATATACGCATACTCAGATATACACGTTATACGCGGCTAAATTTGAGAACGAAGATGAGAAAGGGCTGAGGAATCGTATCCTATTTAATTAAAGTAAAATTATATTATATATACATATAATATGTAATGTGTATACACCACATTTCGTATATGCATTTCGTGGATGCATATGACGCGCGATATTGTATGTATATGGACAGATGTGTACAATGAGTACGATTAACGACACGGATATCCAAGTCTATTCTTGTTTTGCGTGAATAAATGGGTGAATCAAAAGCCAATATAACGATTTGTTAATTTTACCACGAAATCTCACATTTTCCTCCCTCTTTCTCTTCCCTATTTTGTAATCGCCCGCTCTTGTAATTGTTATTTTCATATTACATGTATTTAATTTTTATATGTTTATATATTTTTCAGTTGTTATATATTTAAATGTATTTCATTTAATAATTAAATATTTCGTTTAATTTAGATGTGCGTTTTTAATTTATTAAATAATTATATATGTATCAATATTCAATTGTAAAATTATATATATATACATGATATAAAAGACATTAATATATAATTATTAAATGTCAAAAATATAAAATTAATTTTAAATTTTATAATTAAAATTTTTACTGCTACATCTTATGTTTACCACCAATTTGAATTCTAATACGTTGCAAAACATACCAAGTTCGATTTACCGCTATCCCGCCAACGTCGTGAATCGGCAATTTCAATGGATTGCGGAAGCCGCTTCGTTGCCTTCGTCGACTTTGTTTCGTTCTCTATTATTCTCCAAGAAGATTCAGGATTCCATTGCGTTCTTGAACAAGTTTGCCACCGGAGATTCCCGCGATTACCTATACGAACTTGGCGCCGTCGCGTCCACGAGCGCTAACCTCTTCATACGCGATCATGAACTCGGCTCACTCTCTCGGGCGAGCGCGTGAAGCGGAACGAACGCGCGAATGATAAGACACAATAATGGTCACAATGACATTACTTTGCGCACACGTATAGCAAGTAAATTTAGGACACTTGGTTCGCCCTTAATGTGAAACAAAAGCACCCGTCAACCGCGGCTCGTCGCAAGTACGAAAAAACTAATCGCCAACGTAATTCGCTTGAAATCGTATCACGTGACGCGGTGCGATACGTCACGTGACGTCGCGGAAAATTCAAGTTTCGTCCTGCGTTCGCGGGACCTATATAAATAAAACAAAATCATGGTAATATCAAAATGGCAATAAAATAGCTTCCAAAATTATTAAAAGATTAATTAAAATAAATATAAAATAATATTTAAAATTATTAAAAGATAAAAATTATTAAATCGATGATTTGGGAATGGTGTAAATTCCGACACAGGAATGAGAGATTCTTCTATCATTCGAATACACGATTTGTATTTTCGTTTATAAATGTTATAAACAGACGTCCGGTATTCGAAAAGTCCTTAAACGTCGTCTTCTCAAATCACATGTTCGAAGTGTAGTTTCATGCGCGGAAAACATAAATTATATTAAAATATATTAATATAAAATATAACATCACAACAAATCTGTAGAATAACATGATAATATGACAATATAACATACGATATAATGTATAAAATATATATTATATGCAATGTATAAAATATATATTATATGTTAAAATTGAACTTAATTGTATCATAAAAATACATTTTCTCTTATTCTTCTTACGCAAAATATTGCTTCATGAATATGCTATAATTATAAACTCGATGTTATAATTGTAGCTATCATTATCGTTCAGCTTATAATTATAAGCGATGTTAGTAAAGCTCAACTTATAATTATAAGTGATGTTAGTAAAGCTTTTACTAAAACGAATTTTCAACGAAACAAATGAAACGACATACTTCTACTTTTGCAAAACGATATATATTACATTCTGTTAAGAGAGCGCGTTAGAATAGTATCTTAGTAAAAACTAAGAATATATTATATATATATATATATATATATATATATATCTCAAAGCAATATAGCTTTAGAACACGTATAGAAATTCTGAATTGTTCACTGATGTTTCGTTAAAAACGACAATTTTGGTCGCCACACCGCGACATCGATGCCAGATATCGCGAGAATGCCATTCAGGTAATCCATCTGCGAAATAAAGAACATAAAAAAAAATATATATATATATATATAATATAATACAAGCTATTATTTACAGGTTTATAAAAATATCGTGAATTTTAAGAAGAACTTTACCAATTCGGAGGAGATAATCAAAATTTATATAAAATCATTATATCAACATCTATAAAATTATATAAAACATTTTTATGCATCAATATATTAAATGATTAATAAAATTAGTTCAATAATGGAATAATGGAATATTTTATTATTCCCAAATATATTATTAAGATCTGCTAATGCTCGTTTTATCTTTATTTATCTAATTATTTTAAAAAATTCAACATAAAAGTTTAACAAGATGTCCGCACTTGAATGGTCCGCTTAAAACACAAATACAAAACTCTTTGTTGCTGTGTTAAGTTTTCAGGTACTTCAGCAAAACAGACATCTTTCTATATACATAAATAATACTCACACTGGCGATCTCTCCGAATCCTGAAAGGAAAGTAGCAATAAGCTTCGGTGGATCCGTAGGGCTTGAAATTCTAACAGTGCCATCCTTGGAGCTCGTTATGAGACATCCATGCGCCAGATGCACCCCCGTTATTCCTTTCGTATGTTTGGTAGAATAAGATTTCACTAACTCAAAATCGTTCTTTGGATTTAGCACATGCAACTTCGCAGTACTG
This sequence comes from Atta cephalotes, assembly GCF_000143395.1. Classification (NCBI taxonomy): domain Eukaryota; kingdom Metazoa; phylum Arthropoda; class Insecta; order Hymenoptera; family Formicidae; genus Atta; species Atta cephalotes. The sequence continues at coordinate 477,014 of NW_012130097.1, forward strand.
TCTCCCACACAAACACAATCCCGTTGCATGCTCATACACATGGGGAACGCTTCGCCTGAAATCTAAGAAATACATTCGCGATATCGTAGTTGCAGCTCTTTATGCGATGATAAAAATACGGGATGAAATTACTGTGATAGACTTCATGGTCCGTCCAGCTCTTTGATCCCAAACGGACACCGTCTTATCCTCACTGGCGGACAAGATGTATTCCGAGTTCATGGTCAGCTTAATCACAGCCCCAGTGTGCGGTCGATACTGCCTAATCGGTTTGTGTCCTGATCTCGAATCGAACACAAATATGGTCCTACTATACGAGCCGGTTGCAAAGAGGGCCTGCTCTGGACACGACGACACACATAGCAGTGCACCTGACGCAGTGTTCCTGAAATATTTAATATTGATATATCAAAATGATATACTCAAAATAATAATATATAGCAAACTCTGTTTGGCGAGTAAACTTTAGAATTGCGAATCATTTGTCAACAAGCGAGATTTATAGTAATTCCTGTAGGAAAAATAATTATCAACAAGGTAAATAATTCCAGTAGAAAAAATAATTTGAAGGAAAATAATTTCTCCTACAGAAATTGCTTATTTTCTTCGCTTGGACTTCTTATCACGAAGCGATCAAAAGAAACTGTTTTGTTGTATCGCATTCAAATAGTTTAAAGAAAAATAATTATTTCTCTCACAAACAGGAATAATCTTTCTCGTCCAGTCTTTTTATCAAAGAGATTGGAAGAAATAATTTTGCTATCACTTACATCTCGTAAGTTTTCAGCTTAACGAGACCGGTATTGATTAGCATCCATGACTTGACGCTCTGATCCCAACTGCAACTGTAAATCGTGTTATCTATCGCCGTCAGATCCCAGATCCATCCGTTATGCGCGGAATCTGTGCAAACAGTGTTCCCATTCTCGGAAGAAGGAGGATTCTCGTGTGAGGGAAGTTTCCAGTAAAGCAGAGTGCGATCTCTCGCACCAGCTATACATATGGTTCCATTCTGAGAATAAAAATCATCGTTAAGAAATAACATTATGTAAAAAATTAATACAAAGAATATAACATTAACGTAATATTTAAACAAATTTGCTAAAGCATATTATTTTAGTAAAATTAATATTTTTATTATGCATTTTATTTATTTATCTTAGAACTTATACGTATTAAAGTATTTTATAAGTTATTTTTAAGTCGATTGTTCATAAATTGTGTTATTTAAAAAAATGTTGAATATAACACAAAATATTTAAAAACCACAATCACATTATGTTAAAATACACTCAGATCAATTACAATCACATTATGTTAAAAAATACTCAGATCTGTTAAAAATTCAATACAAAAAGATTAATAAAATTCTGTGGTTTTAACACAAATATAAAATATTTTTTATTGTATAATTTAATATACTACCTACGTGCATCAGTAGCAGAGCATCCACGGTGCTGTACTGTGCGCTCGCAATTATAAGTTTATCGACTACGGAATCTTTCCATAGTGCTGTTTGTTTCTCGATCGCAACACATGACAATTTCCAAAACAGTTTATCGGGTCTCGCTGAAATATCATATAACTTCTTATATCAAAGAAATAAGAGAAAAACTTCCTTGTATTATGATATGATATTAAATATAAATAAATGCTTATACATACACCTTGAATTAAGAACAAATAAACAAGCACATTCTTGATTGAGATTTTTATTCAAGTTCTTATTTTATGCATATCAAGTTATTGCAAACAGAGTTGTTCAAACAAACTTGTTTGATTTCTTATAAATGAGAAATGTAATATATATCTTTTCATAAAATATTAAAAAAAAATTTTTTCAAGACAAAGAAAAATGAAATGCAAAAACAAAATAAAATCTGACATGATATAAGCAACTGATATAAGTACAACCTACATATGCATGTGCAAGTTCGAACAGCGCTGGAGCAGAATACAAACTGTTTCATTTATTTACAAAATGAGTGGTCGTGCAAGGCGTAAAGTGCTATCAATTTGAGCTAACCAGGACGCAAGAGTGGGTAGCTAGCATCTGGCCATATATGGTTAATTCGCGCTTTCCACAATGAATCATCCTTCAAAATCAGGTAAAACTGTTTGCACACCAGACTCAAACCGTGTACTAATGTCGACGCTTCTAAGAAGGAGCATATATGCAGAAATATCTGAAATGTAGCACAATAACAAATTAAACGCACAATCAAACAGATGCTGCGGTCGGAATGAATGAGAAAATTCACTTCATTGAAAAGCTACTGACGAGATAATAGTGGTGATTTAAAAAAAAAATGAATTTCACGCGAACAGAAGATAAAAATCTCAGCGTTTTTTTTCGTTTTGTACAAACCTCGACCGGAAGATCAGGCAGTGACAGTTGTGCATCATCTTCGCTGTCATACGAGCAGCTTGCATTTTCGTCATCCATTTTTCCTTGAACCGTGCAAATCTAAGTATTTTCATTCAATCTGCTAGAGATTAACGACGCGATTCAACAAAAACTGAGTGTGTTCTAATCACGAATGTTTATGATGCCTGATCTGTCGTGTTATTAAACATAACGATCATCTATCGAGTATCTTATACAGCTAATTGTAGGAACACATAATACATCACTGAGAAACCTAAGACAGGATGTAAGGGCCTTTTTCCAGTAATCACAAAATGCTGCCGCGCACTACTGCCCTCTGAAGAAGTAGATGTAAACTACACAACAATATCCATTTTTGCAGTGCTTCTGATGGAAATAAATCGCAGAAATCGCTGAAATAACTAAAATTTATCAAATTAATATTTAGGTTTCTTTCTGCCTATATTTACAGTCAGCTCTTATACTTAAGATCGTCTTAAGATACAGTACAAAAGTATCATGAACCAATCAAAAAGTATTAGCATCTTAGGATATTATTTAAGATAGTCTTAAAATAAGAACCGATTATAAATATCAGTCTTAATGCTTATTACACACTGAATGAGAGAATCAACGACGAGCGATATCCAATAAAAACTCTGCTTTATGAACATAAATGAAGACGCATCAGATCTCAAAATTTTTTACGAAATTTGCGAAGTTCCACGGGACGAATTAAAAATTGTGCATAAATGCGGTTTATAATTTTCGAAAGAGTGAATCTTTCCCTTTAATGTTTTTTTTTTATGAAGCTTTGCATGATTCTTTCTCCGAATTATTCAACATTGAAGCAAAAACGACCCTCGATGAAAAAGAATCGTACCGAGATAAAAAAGCAAATTAAAGCTCAAGAATCGCTCTTTCGAAAACTGTAAATTATATTTGTATGCAATTTTTAATTCGTGTCATAAAATTTCACAAATTTTGTAACAAATTTTGAGATCTGATGCGTTTTCATTTATGTTTGTAATTTCATAAAAATTATCTGTAAGACCGATTTTTTTAAGTACCAATCTGAAAAGTAGAGATTTCAAGCTGTAAAATACTTTTTTGGACATCTCGATATAATGATTTTTTTACGAAGTTATTTTATCTTAAAGTTTGTCTATTTTTGTAGGATAGAACAGGTGATCCTTTAAATAGTGTACCTTTAAAATATCTAATTAAATTGTTGAAATTTAAAAGTAACACATATATAGATATTTAAATATAGGATGGGAATTCCTGAAATGATAGCGGACCAATTAATGCGCTACTTTATCATATTGCAATTTGCAATTTGAATAAAGTTGAAATTCTTCTAATTGTAAACAAATTACTTTAATTTAAAGTTGTACAATAAATTTAAATGAATAGAAAAGAATCAACCTCAAGCCTGTTGTATTGGACAGAGGCCCTCTGTCCAATAGAGCATCCTCACCAATTTGTAACGTCCTCTTTTTCTCAGCAAACACTAAATTATATGTAACAATATAACTATAGAATAACACACATAATATATTACAATTATATTCTTATGGCAAATTACAACTAATTGTAATACGTGAGATATGTTTCGTGTAACTTAATTGAAGTTTGCTGGATTTGAATGTTTTTATGTATTACATAAAGACGAATTTAATATTTTCATGCAATGTATTTATTTAATATCAAAATAAAAAAAAACATAAAGAAATAAGTATAATATACAAAGTAATCAGACAATACAATATAATAAGATATAAAAATAGACTTAAACTTTTTAATATTATATAAAATATAAAATATAAATTGCTTATACAACATTTTTACAACATTTTTACAACATTTTGTTTGTATCTATAAGATACCTCATATAAAATGCATAGCATAACACAAAATTCGCGTATATTTTAAGAAAATCTGAATTCTGGTTCTGCAATAACAATCTTTATCGTTTTTAATAAATCTTTTAATACAATATTTATTAATGGGTCTTTAAACGAAAATTTCAATTTCGCATCTTCTACTGGAAATAAAAGTTGTTGAATTTTAAGAAATTCGAAATTAAATATTCAAACAAGTTAATTTAGAAAATTTTGTCTTATAATATGGGTTTGCATAAAAATGGAATTACGAAATTATTTTTTTCATGCAGATTTTTAGCCAAATTACTAATATATAATACGTATGTTTTACTTAATTACTAATATGTAAGAATATTCTAAAGTCTCTATAATTATTAATAATTATAGAGACTTTAAATACAATTCATACTTTTTCAATCATATATCGTTAATTTGAGGTTTAATTTGAGGTTTAATTTGATAAAAAACAAGTTAGAGGCCCTCCACCACTCCGTCGATTTTATCGGCGATCCTCTTTTCTTTAATAAGTATACTAACCCGTAAGTATATTAACCCGTAAAAAACGGGCTATTGATAAAATTTAGAAATCCGTTTTTGAAAGAAAGTATATTTTAAATTTATTTTTTGTTTCTCTAATTAATTATTTTATTGTATTTTTCGTTCATTATATTTCATTATGATTTGCGAAATACGATAACATAATTAGTAATCACAATGAATAACTTTTTTAATATTATTTTTTATTGTAATCCTTTATATAATAAAAATTATTTACAATACAAATATAAATATATATAATTATGAATGCTGTTCGAAATATAATAAAAAATTATATTATATTATAGAAGTATAATTAACAAAATTTAATAATGAGGAATTATACGAAAACGTCGAAAATATATACGATAACACAAATTTTTCTAAACCAGTATTTAACAAAATGTTGAGATAAACGAAATGAAATACTAACAACAATTAGATCGTATTGATTATTAATTATTAATTTGTGATATTATAAAACTTATTAATATCGCGATAAAAAGTTATTAGTATATTTATGACAGCACTTTCATCGCATTCAAGATAATTATCCCTATTAATAATAATTTGATCACATCAAAGCCCCTCCGCCTTGTGATATGTTAGTTAGTATTAGATATAAAGAAGAACAATCTTCATAATGAGAGAGAATTGATATATTCTAATTCAAATTCACAAAATCCATTCACAAAGAAAAGTTAAGCAATCCGTCAAACATCAGCGGTCATGTTAGAGGATGTAAATCCCAAATTTTTCAGATCACTTACGATAGTAATTTTAGTAGAATGTCAATTACAATTAACATTTTTATTGCATCTTTAATATAATATTAAAATTCACGAGAAAATGTGTTCTGCTACACATTACTAAAAATGATCGCTTATTAAAAATAAATGATTTCTTTCTTTATGGAATAGTGGTTACGAAGGAATATATTTAATAATAATAAAATACATGCGTTATTGTAATTTTTTATATGTACAAAAGTTTCTCGGATACCAACTGTTCAAGATAAGCTAAACCCGATAATAACGGGATTTTAAAGAATATTTATAACGAAAATTTATTATAAAATTTAACAATTCCTTTTTTGTATTTATGTTTTAAAAATTTTAATTATAAATATCCCGCTAATATGAGGGTACCTTCGACTTATCTCGAATTTTTTTGTACTCACATATTTTTAAATAAAAAAGTTAAATTTATGTAATCATGATACATTGTTAAAAGAATATAAGATATTTTATTTAATAATTATTTAAACTAAATCGACAAAAATTAAAATTTGTTAAATATAATCTCATAATATCTGCATGTATTTCATTATAGAAATATATATTATATAAATTAGAATTAATCCTAATAACATTCTAGAATGGCGGGATGTCCAATACCTAAAAATTATTTTTAAAATGATAGTTAGAAGATTAAATATACACATTCGTAACCATATTTTGTTAAAGCAATCATAAAAGAATAAGCAAATTATTTGTAAAATTTAAATTTATTTACTTCATAATTTAAATTTATACAAATAATATATCCATATTAATCATTCAATACTAAATTCTTATTTCCATTAAAACAATCTATTATTAACATTATTACTATAATGGGAGAACTTTAGTAAAATTAAGAAAGCGACGAAAATTGTATTCTAAAATATACCATGAATTAATTTGACAACTTGACTTTAAAATATATAGCAATTGTCATTGAATCATTAATAAAATGATTACTTTCAGGAACTGAGAAAAGGATTAATTCCAGGATTAATTCTGATTCTGTACAAAATCTTGAACGGAACACCAAACAAGATCTATAGAGACTTTACGGAAAATGACGAGGAATAATTTTCCATGAAAACAATTACGATTTTCCATCGACATACAAATTACGCATTCACTGGCTATATCTGACGTGAGGGACAGCGATAAGGTCTTTGCATATAATAAATCAATCACTAAGATATACTTGTAATTTTATAATGTTAAAAATATAAATGTCAAAAAGGAAATAAAAATGTAAAAAAAGAAATAAGAAGCTAAATATATAAATATAGCTAAAGTTATAAATATTCTAATAAATATTCTAATAAATGTATAATTAATTAGTAATTATTGTACAAATAACAAATAATAAACATGAAATTTATCTGAACATACAAAAATTTACAAAAATTTTGTATTACGTACCTAATATTATATTACGTACTATTATACATATATTTATTTATATTATAATAAAATTAATTATAATATTAATGCGTTACACACTTTGTATAACTACAAAATTTTATAAGAAATTAAGTTTCATTTTCAGGGGAGCTGAAAATTCAATAAAATTCAAAATTATATATAATTATATATAAGTATATATAATTTGGTTTATTTTTATATCTGATAATTGGAACGGGATGTTGATAATTAAATAAAATTTAAAATTAATTAAAAATCTTATTTAATTTTTAATCCCTCCTTTTCAATTATCAAGTATGTACATATGATGTCTATCTCTATCTACATGTCACATAGTTTACTAGTTAGATTTATTATCATATAACATTTTTAGATTCACATTATACTTTATTTTTAAAATAAAATTTAATTACCCGACCGTGAAATTCATTTAAGTGTCATTCTATTTGTAATCATTTAATTTTTTAATTTAAAATGATTTATATTTATCTCTACCTATCTATACTTGTCCTATCTACCCGTATTTTCATTTATTCTTGCCTATTCTATCTCTATCCGTGTATTCCTACCTACATTACGTCATAATAACATCGCGAATATAATACGTTAATGACTGATGTGTTCAACAGAGAAAACAGCTTTATAAATGTTGCAAAATTCTTCAAACATACGATTGGTTTTTGCTTTTGATTCCTTATAGATTTAAATGTATAAGTCAATCATATTAAAGAACTTTATAACAGTTGCAAAGCTGCTTTCTCTGCTGAACGCAGCTAATGCCTAACCATATTCTATCACGAACTGATAAATTCAGCGGAATAACCTAATGCAATATTATATTATATAAATGAGTAAATAATAAATAATAATAAGTAAAACAGAGTTTCCATCTTTAAAATACAAAAAATTAACAAACAACAAGGTAAATGAGAGTCAGTGTGGATAATCAAACGCAAGTTTTGTACATTAAAAAATCTACTTGAGTCTGATTATTCGCATTGACTCTTATTAGCCTTGTTGGTAATTTTTGTATTTTAAATAAGAAGTAATTCAAAAAATATAAGAACTCGCAATTGCGAGTAAGTTACCCTCCCGAATATTCAATTTATATATACATATACCTTCTACAAACTCAGATTGGTGTTACACACCAACCCATCCGATAAAAAATTTTTCATGCATGAATATATATAAATATGTATAAACATACATTAACACATATAAATATTCATAAACATTTATAATTATATATGAAATATGTTTATACATGTTCATATATCTTCCTTTTTTGGAAAAAACTTTATAATGTAATAGGAATAATAATAGTAATGTAAAAATATTAAAAATAATTAAAAAGATAATTTCCGAACTATTTGTTTTAGAAAATATCAAATTTGAAGAAATGTAAAAAATTACTTATGTATAATATTTATGTATAATTATATATAAAATTATGCATAATTATGTATGAGCAATTTTTTTTATATTTTTCCAAATTTGTTTTTTTCTAAAACAAACAATGCGAAAATTATCTCTTTAATTATTTTTTATGTTTTCACATTACTATTATTATTTCTATTATATTAAAAAGTAATTTTATAAAAAAAAGGATGTATGAACATGTATGG
>NW_012130097.1:488839-492754 GCF_000143395.1 Atta cephalotes
GGTTCGTTCATTTTCAATTAAATCGGCGGACGAGGGTACGTTAGCTTCCCCGTTGGATTTTTACACGAAGAAAACGATTTTACTCAATATCTAAAAATTTATCTAGATATATCATTCAGATAATCCGAAAATTTTTAAATACTTGAGAAAAACTGTTTTTTTCGTGTACTCATCCTCTGGATACTGAGCCCTCTCACCACGTCAAGGTGTACCCGTGAGAGGGAAAGTATCATCTGAAAAATGTGTGTATACAGCTATTATCTATTGTATTATATATTATTGTGCAATTATAGATTAACTTTTAGAAATAAATATCAAGCACAGGTTAATTCATCACCATTGCAAAATACATTCAGAGCAGATAAAAGGGCTGAATCTCTTATTACGATGTCTATAAGATATGATTAGAATTAATGGAATGAGCTAGAGAGTAATAAAAAAAGAGAAGTATGTCTTTTATGACTCATAGTTTTAAAGTTAACTCAACTTTTTTTATAACACGAAAGCTACACGAAAACGAAAAATTAATTAAATTATTAATTGCGCAAATTATATTAATTGTGAAAGTAGGATCGCATAAACTGCGTTATTTGCGTTATAAAAGTTTTTATTAACATTGCTTTTTTATGTGATACCTGTGATACCGTTCGAAGAATAATTGAGAGTTATACTCAAGCGAAAATTTAATTAATGTTACATTAATGTAACAAAAATGTTACATTAATTAAAAATAATTAATTGTTGTCGTAATTATCGCAAAATAGTAATTAATAAATTCTGTTTTTCCATCGCATTTTGATTCCAAATGAATGAACGTACGAAATATCTATTCTGTGATATATGATTGTCATCTCGATTCTTTTATGAATAATTATTCATATGAGCTAGTAATCGTATACTTTTAGTATTCAGTACAATATTTCATATTATTTAGCATTTGTCGCGATTACGGTTCATAAAGAAATGTAAAGAAGAGCGGTACGCGACACTGCCTGTACGAATTTCGATAATGGAATGACTGCGATAATTTCGCATAAACGTGACACGCCGTCCCTTCTGCACCAAAACAATTCCCAAAGTTGTTCGCTGATCATCTAACTGTCGAAATATTAACGTATATTATAAAATCAGTAAAATAATCTAGTCTAATCTAATCTAGTATATTTTTAAGATTCTTCGATAAATAAGCTTTATTTCACGATCTTTGCTTTTTTTCTTGGATTCGTTACGCACACAACTCATCTATATCTTAGATAAAATTGTGTTACAATAAGTGATAGTTTATAATAACTCTTTGTTACAATTCGCGCAATGTATGCAATATTTTTAACAAAAGATTGACGCATTTTAGCTTTATGTTACTTTTGAATCGTAATCCGGTAATTCAATAAATCTAAATTAATGTCTCGTGTGCTTTCGATCCGAAAATAGAGAATGATATGTAAAACCATCGATGTGTTATCACTCATAATCATTAAAAAGGACATTATTAAGGTCTAAGGACATTATTAAAGTCGTAATTTCTGAATTGTCATATATTTCGATGCCTATTTCGAGCATGTGATAGTATAATTATATACGAACGGCAGTCATTCGACAGGTTCATATCGCAAAGTATGATCTATTCGCGTTCGTAAACATTTAATTTTCATGGATTAATACGACACGCGAAATATTTCATACTACATGTATCTCGCTCTGAGGTCGCCGAGCGAATGCCGAAATGGTAACGTAGTTAGTCAACCACCGCGTGACATGCTCCCCCATCTATTGCTATTCGCCGCGCGTTTGGATTCCCAACTATTGTGTTTGAAAATATTCACGGTTCATTCAATTATTCATATTTTACATGATTTTGTCAAACGTACGTTATATCGTATATTTCACGCTTTACTTTGTGATATTTCTGGATATCTAGTTTTATTCTATATTATTTGTGCGATTCTTTTAAAATTAGTAATTATTGCATGTGTGAGGTATTTTTAATCTCAATTGTCTCAATTGTCATTATACTCTTAATGATTCATACTTCAGATGTTGATAATATTCTATATAACTTTTATATAAAAATAAGTGAACATATAAAAATAGTGAAATTTTTCATTAATATTGCGAAACAATTTGCGCTCAATATAGCTTTGGTTGAAAATAATAAATATCTTGTTAATCATTATTCCATCAGGTGCGCCTGATGGAAGTAAATTGTTGAAATAAACCCGCTGAAATAAAAATATATATAATTTTATATAATTGTATATAAATGGATATATTTTATATATAATTATATTTTTGTATATAATTATATATGTATTTATATATAATTATATTTAAACTTATATATAAAATTATATATAATTATATGTAAAATATTTTTTCCCGGAAATCTATCAAATTAATAGAGATTTCAACGATTTCAGCAATTTATTTAATTCATCAGAAGCATCGAAAAAAATGGATATTGATCGGTATTTATAGTCAGACCTTAAGTACAGTTCATCTTAAGTACAGTTTTAAGATGTCACGAACCAATCAGACCATATTAGTGTCTTAAGACATTACTTAAGACAGTCTTGAAATAAGAATGGATTATGAATACCGCTCATTGTAGTTCGCATCCAGTTCTTCAGAGGATAGTAGTATGCAGGGGCACTTTGCTATTACAGAAAAAAGCCTTCCTCTTTCTTTTTGGTTGTACATAACTAAAGTCACTAGATTTCCTAGTAACTTTATACACAGCACATGAGCGACGCCTATACAGAATATCGCGAAAGAAATGTATGTATCTCAATCGATATATATTCGATTTTTCGCGAAAAAATTAAATTTGTTTATTCGTTTAATAAACTTAATCAACAGAGATAAATTCTCCGTCCAACTGTGAAGTGAAAAATTTCGACAACGGGAACTTCAGCAAATAAAACAAAATATAAGTTTTATTCGAAAATAACTCTATTCAAATTACATTTATAAAATAATTGATTCCAATTTAAAGATTTAATAAATTTGTTGTAAATAATAAATATTTGAATAAATTTTTGCAACAATATGTTATATCATAATTATATTAAAACATACTATGTTTATATTATTTATTGTTAAGTAGCGACATGGCTTTGTAATATAAAAGTTGTGAATACACTTTCGCTATTAAAAATATATTACGTATTTTGCTAAGTATATATTATATCTACATTCAGAAATTGTAAAATGTAATTGCATAAATGTATTACATAATTTTTTTATGTGAATATGCAAAAATCGAAAAATCATTATATCCAAAATAAAAAAAAATTTTAAATAAGGTATTGGAACTCTATAATTCCTTCGCCTCTTAGTTACGAATTAAATGTTTCAAAAATGTTTTTGACTGAAATAGTTTTAAAATCAAAGGGAAAACTCTAACCAGTTTAATTTCAAAAAAAGAATTCTCAAATTCCTATTGTTTCAAATACAATTATATTTATTAAAATCATATTTAATAAGAATGGTAGATGTTCAAAATCAGCTAAAATCCTGCCTTTAACTGCAAAACCAATCATTTTATTTTGATGATCAAAAATTGTGTATTTTACATACCATATTGCACATTTCGTTAACTAAAATATTTAATTTTTCTTAAAAAAATCTTAACAGATTGAATAAGAAAAGTTATATAAATTTGTTCGCTCTTGCAAAAAAAAATTTCAAATAAAGCTAACAATTTTTGTTAAGAGACTACTTTGTTAAGAGACTACAGGTGTAATTACATAAATTTGTTATGGTACATACATAGCATCTCGATTTATATTAATTTCTGGAATATTTTAAATATAATAACATAAGAAATATATATATATATATATATATATATATATATATATATATAGTAGTAGTAAGTAAAGTAACTACTACTAGAGACGACGACCGAACGGACCA
>NW_012130097.1:492774-495824 GCF_000143395.1 Atta cephalotes
CTAAAACAAACAATGCGAAAATTATCTCTTAATTATTTTTTATGTTTTCACATTACTATTATTATTTCTATTATATTAAAAAGTAATTTTATAAAAAAAAGGATGTATGAACATGTATGGACATATTTTATATTTTATATAATTATAAATGTTTATGAATATTTATGTGTGTTAATGTATGTTTATACATATTTATACATATTCATGCATGAAAAATTTTTTACCTGATATCTTCATATCTTTTCTTTCTTCTGGCCAAATTGAACTCACCTTTCGTTGCTCCTGGCCAATATTCTGGCTCCATATAGATAATATCAGAAATCGACAGCAAGGAGAAATATTCCTTTTTTCTACACATTGCTGCCGACTAACGTCGAGAATAAGCGTAAAATTTTTGAATGATGCGCGAAACATGAACGCGTCGCGAAGAGGCCATAATATTAATAAAATTGATTAGATATTAATATGAATAATAAATAATAATAATAATAACAATTTTATTAATATTACGAATAAAGTCGCGTTTATTCGAAAAATATAAATATTAGGATTAAAAATAAACCTAAATTAAAAAATTTTTTAATCATTAACGTTTTGATTTCAAAAGCTTCGAATATTATAAAATTAAATTAAATTTCTTAATATAAACATTATAATTAAAGAACAAAACTTTAAAATTAATTTAAAATTAAACTGAAAATTACTGATTCAATTAATATCTGATAAAATTCAAGGCCCATATTCTTAACGATTCAAACGATTCGTTGCAGAATCTCATTTCAAAGCATGCAGAGATGAGAAATTCAGATGTAAGATCCAAAAGGAATAATTTTATGCATCAAGAAATCTTAGAATTAGAGTGCATTCCTACTATTGTGTACTCTATACTATTTATAGAATCATTTTTTGTATAATTTATTTCAAAATTAAAATATTTTAAATTATGCAAAACTCTGAACGCAATTTTAAAATAATTATGAGATAAAATTCTTTAATTTCTTGGTAAATTTCTTGGTAAAATGTATATTTTGGATCTTACATCATTACTACTTTAACTGGTATAAAATCCAGTTACTATATATGGATAAGTTATAAAAGATCAAGTTAAAGTCAGTGTATTGAAATAAACAATAATTAATAACCATAAATTGTCTTTTATAAAAAAGCGACATCAATAAATTATATGCATTACATAAAAATTTTTGTTGTTATTTCATCAGTAACATATATATATATATAAATAAGTGTAAAACATATGTACGTAGATATTGCTTTTGCACCAACTTGATTAAAACTTAATCCTGAATAAATAATTAGGAATAGGATAAATAGGAAAATTAATAAAATAATATTTGTTTGTTACACTGTAACAAACGCTTTTTCATGATATCTATCTGGAAAAAAATATTTTATATATAATTATATAAAAATATATATAATTATAAACTTGTATAAACTTGTATAAAATTATATTAAATTATGTATAAAATTATATATAATTATATATAATTATACATAGAATATTTTTTCCCGGACATAAATAACAATTTCATTCATTTTAATTTTTATTTAATAAATTTTTATATAAACTTTATATTTTTTAATTTTATATATTTCATATATTTAAGAAATGACTATTTTATTCTTTTTTATTTTTATTTCCAAGTATGTCAAAATGTATTCCCAGGAAAAAATATTTTATGTATAATTATATAAAATTATATAAAATTATATAAAATATATATAATTTTATATAATTGTGTATAAATGAACATATTTTATATATAATTGTATATAATTATATATAAAATATTTTTTCCCGAGTTACTTTAATATTTGTATAAAAAACACGACTACCGAAATAATACCTGTTAACTTTTTATTTTATTTATATTTTTGAGCATGAATTATCAAACTAAGCTTGAGTTACTTCAACTATCAAAGCGTTCACATTAACGTATAAATATACAATTAGTAAACAAAATTTGAGCTGAATTGAATAATCTTCTGAGTATATTATAGTTTTACTTTATTCTTATAATTAAATTAACGAAATATTGTGTAAAAACAGTGGCGACATATAGCAATAATTAGAAATAACTCAAACTGGGTGTAACATGACATAAATTTAACAGTGCATGCACAATATATTCAATAATAAGAAGGTATTCAGGATTAAGTTTATCTTAATCTGTTCTAACTTATCCATTTTAAGACAACGGATGTATGGAATGTATGGATATATATATCTATCCGTATATTTTTATTAAATTAATGCATATATGCATTTACAGATGTATAATATATTAATAAAATTACCACAAATCCGTTACCTCAATAAAAACATTAATTTGTCACTCACCAACCCGACGCGCAACAGCGGAGTTACATCTGCAACGTTGCTACGATGATTCTGTAATAAAAAAATATAAAATTTGAGTTATAACAAACCAAAAAGAACACAAACAATATTTAAAAAAAAACGCAAAGTTCTCTTTAATAATCATATAATTTTCAAAATATGTCATTTTTATAAACATCGAATTTTTTAATTCATCATTGAGATATTTGTAAAATAATTATACATTTTTTAAAACAAATCTTAAAAATTCGCATATATTAAAAATTTCAAAATAATTTTAAAATTATCCTTCTCTAATTATCATTTTTAAATCATTGTAAAATAAAACGATTCAAAAAGAAATAGAAGAAAGATAATGATTTTACATAAGCAAAATATATTTACCCCAAGGTTGCTCCGCCGATGCTCAATGCCTCTTCCAGACCTCCTCCTCCTCTCAGAATCGGGTTGACATCCTCTCGCACAGGACACCCGCGTAAAACACTCGCGAATAATATACTATATAAACGCGCGCGGACTAATTATTTATAAAAGTCTTTCGCGCGACACTGCGGCACTCCACGTTTACAAAACCCATGATAAGATTTCTATTTCGATCGCTGGAATCAACACCACACGTCGACGAGTACTTGCAAAACACACGATGAATGCCGAACAAGGGTTAAGCCCCACACGAAAGAAGACGAAA
>NW_012130097.1:504707-508110 GCF_000143395.1 Atta cephalotes
ATATATATATACACACACACACACACACATTCAGAAATTTAATTACTAAATTAACGGTTATGTCCTTACAGAAATTTAATACTAGGAAATAGGGATTAATTATTTTAAGTTATTCAGTGCTTTTAATATTTAATATAATAATAATAATAATAATAATAATAATAATAATAATAATGCATAGAATGATGAAAGAATGTGACGTTGCAATTGTCAATAATAAAATGTGAATATTTTTTGAATGTTGAATTTACATTTTACAACGTTGATGCAATATTCGCAATGCTACGATTAAACATTTCTAAGTTATTCAATATTGTATACCCCCATATCAAAAAACGTCACAGATACATCACAATAATCATAATTGCATCATGATGACGTGTGAATGTCTGCTTTATTACATTACAGTAATATCATGTGCAAATGCTTTGTGTTATTTTGTTATGACAATCATACAGTGACGTTATATTTTCTTCCTGACTATTGTAAAGTGAAATCCTTTGTTATAAAGATATTGTATAGATAAATAATTAATCACTATCTTCCAGGATTAAATTGACCAGTATTAAATAATTAGATTTCTGTAAAAATCATTCTATTTAAAAATTAACATGTATAATTATTGCTATAATTCACGTATGAAACATATTACATGTATGCACAATCCACTGCAAGATATATCCACGTGTCTAGATAATGAATAAAATGATGACAGCTTTGATCGTAATTACTGAATCGCATTGGCAAGGAATTTCCTATTCATTAATTTCTCAGAACTCATTCAGAAATGTTTCTACTTTGCTGTCATTCATTAGAATGTGACAATTTGACTGTAATTTTCCTCGGTAATTTTTTTTAGAGATATTCCACTCGTTTTTTACAAGGAATTCCCCAGGGAAAATATTTTTACACGTTCAATCTCATTTAAACAATCACTAGCGTGCGACTGACACGCAACTACTCTCGCTTACCGATGGTTGCTAAGCGAATGCTCTGAAATCCGGAGTAGGGTTATATAACGCACGTGGTGTATTAGCTCTCGGCAAGTTCGATATATTGCTCGAGAGTCTCGATAGCACTAATACTTCGCATTTGTTGACTTTATGCGATTCGACGGCATTTATGTCTGATTTGTTAGTCAAGAGAATTTTATGACAAACATTTGTTAGAGAATATATTCATGTGATTAGCGTATTGTTTAGTTAACTGATACATTTCGTAAAATATCGAAAAAACTCGAACAATCGGTTGCGAGTATCGAATAACGAGTTTGAACAAGAGCAGGGATTTACCTCATCAAAAACACCTGTTGAATCTACTCGATATGATAGATTACTGTAAGTCTTTACTTTTATAGAAAATATTTAGTGCGTTATCTAATCTAAGAAAAAAATGACTGTCATGAATATTAAAAAAAAAAGAGTTAAAAGAAAAAATATATTAGAACGAAGAAAAAACTTTTATAAAATTAAATATTAAAATGTAGCTTTATTAATTATCTTTATTATATTCAGAAGTAGTCTTATATTTATTTAGCTTTATTAATTATGTTCAGAATTTTAAAATTGTTATCAAATTTTCCTTGATCTTACTTAATTAACCTAGGAATTATAGTCATTTGCAACGTTTTTATACCTCAGAGATACTAAAACATCTCAATTAAAATCATATATTAATAACATGTTGTATTATATTATATATTTATTGGTATTTGAGAACATTATATTGGGTTGTCCGGAAAGTTTGTGCCGATTTTGAAGGAAAATTGAAATTTCGCAGATTTAAATTTTAGTATACATTTATTAAATTTAAATCTTTTGCGGCACGAACACGAATAGATTGAATTCAAATTTGAGTAATTATTTAGATACAAAAAAATTAAGTTACTTTTTGAGTTAATATCATTCCACAAAAGAATTGTATACTTACTTTTCTGCTGAGAGATGGACTATTGGGATTGATTGATTATATCAGTAGAGGGACAATAGGGCATACAAATTGAATATACGATAGATTGAATATAGCAAGAACTTTATAAAAGACGAGGCAGACTCACAGATGGTTTAAGTACATTAGTATTTGTCTCAAAACTCTTGAGAGTTTTTGCGTTTGAGAGTGTGTTTTGCGTTCGCGCATCTTTGTTTTTTCTTATTTTTTTTCTTTAATCATTTTTAATAGAATCACACGGATGAAAAAAGGTCGCAGAAAATGTGCTTTTGCAGAGTGCTTGAAAGTTGTATACGGATATATAACATTAATTTAAAGGAGTCTCCGTTCGAATGATAGATGGCGGAAAAAGGAAAACGCCGAACTATACTTGACATAAGCTTGCTCGTGTTGCGCCATAGTATCGTCGCCTATATATATCCTTTTATTTATCTGTGGACGATAAGTATGCATAAACAATATGGCGAAACCACTGATATGTATTACGATTAGATAGATTACAATTAGCATTGTCAAAGTATATCCCCGATTGAACGCATTATTTTAATTGTCACGTGCGACATTTAATGATAGTGTGTTATTTAGTGTCTTTTTAAAAATACATATTACTAAAAAATTGTGAAATAAAAAATGTCGTTGTTTATGTAATATAACAATAAATAAATAATCAAAACAAAATATTTCACAAATAGATTCATCTTGTTCTTATATAACATAATGGATCTTTAATTAAATACAAAACATTAGCAATCTATGTAATACAAATCAGTGGGCGAAACTCTCTTATTGCGCAAATGAAAAATCACATCGATTTATTTATTTTTTCGTTAATGTTCCTTCATTCATTTAGAACAATTGGATAATATACGAATATCCTAGAATTCACATACGCGGAAAGCACAATGTGATTCTTTGTGTCAAAGAAAGCTTTTTCCTTGGATAAAAGCTGCATCGAAATGAAGTTGCACACAAATCAGAAACGACGTTCGTTAAACATATATAGTATTGTTTTACTATTTCTAAAAAATCTTAACAATTATGCATGACAAATCTAAATTGTTGTTTTGAGCCTAATAAAATAAAGGAAAGAAGAGTAAAAAAAGAAAATATATATATCAGAATAGAGAACAACTTTTTTAAAATACATAGAATTACATTACAATTTTCTGTTTTTTTAAACGATATCTGAGGCATATCGGCCGAAAATAAAATAAATTGATTAATAGATTAAATTCAAAGATATTTGTACATATTGTATCAAAGATATTTGTAAGATATTTGTAGATATTATTGAACTCTCTGAAAAGGACTGATTAATGCCCAATTTCTTCACTTCCAGATAAGTTGCGGATAACCTTATTCGAGAGATATCTCCTGTATTCTGGGAAATATCTCTTGGATACAGTTATCTGAGAGGTGAAGAAATTGAGCATAAATGTTTTAAAAATGATTTAAA
>NW_012130097.1:511238-513173 GCF_000143395.1 Atta cephalotes
TATATATATATATATATATATATATATATATATATATTCTTGCTGTGTTAGTAATAATAATTATATTTAAAGTTTTATTAAAAATTATATGTAGTTAACACGGGAAATGATAATAAATACAGTTATTATTACAAAACAAAATAATTGCAATTATTATAGTTTATAGTTATTTTTTGGGCAATCATATTTTGTATAGTTGGCCTCAAAAACGACTATAAATTATAGTTAAATTATCATTGCAATTATCATCTGTTTTATATGTTTAGTTCAAAAAATGACTATAGATTATAGTTAAATTATAGTAACTGCAATCATTTCTAATAATAATTATATTTATAATAATTTTTTCTACAAACTATTTTTTGATAGCACTCTAAATATAATTATTATTAATATTATAGCAGTAGTAACTATAATTATAATATTATATAATTACAAAAAAATAATAAGTACCTAAAACTTTTCTTTCAGTATACATGATGCGAATCCTCGATCCTTATGGCAACATTTATGAGAATTTTTATGAGAACATTTTGGATTATCTATCACAAATTTAAAATTGTTTTAAATTATTGTACAA
Organism: Atta cephalotes; assembly: GCF_000143395.1. NCBI lineage: Eukaryota > Metazoa > Arthropoda > Insecta > Hymenoptera > Formicidae > Atta > Atta cephalotes. The sequence goes on from NW_012130097.1 coordinate 511,819, forward strand.
TATTAGTTTAAATAGAAATATCTTTTTTTAAATAGAAATTTGGCAATCGATGTTAATTCGATTTTTCCTTTTTTTCGTGCCGAGATACGTTGTCAAGATTCCCTCAAACGTGTCAAAACGGAAACGCCAGAGATCACGTCGGCGGACAAACATTCGATTCTCATCGTGGTGAGATGAGATTAGGTGCGATTGTCAGAGCTGCTGCTGCTATATACGTTTGCGACGAACGTGAGTTCGCGTAGAAAGTTTCGGGTGGAAAGGAGCGCTTTCTCCCACGGTCGGATGTTTATCCCGGCCGTAGAATGCTGAGGGAATTTTCTCGCTGAGAGACGAGCAAGACCGATATAATCTCGATGAAATTGACTGCAGTACTAGTACACGAATTGTGTGCGATATGGGCGTATTGTTACGAGCTACTATTGCGAGCCTGGTCCTTTCGCAATTTTGACACTTTGTTACAGTTTCCCTAGAGCCGCTTACATTGTCGTCCTAAAATTCTTCATTAAAGACTTCCATACTTTTAACTGTACAATCTTTTCTAATAGCCATTATCAATATTAAAATTAATCAAAATGTTATCGTGATATATGAAATATGGAGAACAATGTTTTGTCACATCATTCATGTAAAGATCAATAATACGCAAATTGAAATATTTAAAAATGTAAAATAAATTCATGATTTAAAAACATTGATCAATAAAAAGAGTGAGCTTTTTTTTCAAACTCTAATTTGAAAAATTCAGACTGAAATTAATTTGGAAACATTTCATGTCCTTTCAAAAATTTTTTCCGGATTTTGTCCTAGAAATAATCGAGCCATTAACATTAAAATTGCTTTTTGAGATTGTTCCTGTGTTTAAAAAACTGCTTTCATTTTTTATTAAAAATTTGACAACTTGATCAGGAAATTTTTTATGTCAAGTGAAAATAATAATGTGTCTTTGTGACTTTGATTTTAGAAATGACACGAAAATGTGTTGCTAGCGGTTCTGGTTAACGAATTCTTCTTCTGCTAGATTGACATATATTATAGATGTCGCAGTTTTCTAGAATTTCTAGCTGTGAGCGAGTATCACTTGAAAACACACGTACATATGCACACATACACACATTTGACGCAGAATAATTTCGGCTGTACGTAAGCGTGCATATACGTGTTCACGAGGAACATCCAATGTGCGGACCGGCGATACTGTATCGATCAAATGTTACCTGTCGGTGTCACAGATATATATATATATATATATATATAGTTTTTATATATATATATATATATAGTTAGTAGTAAGTAATAATTATTAGTTATAGTATATTAGTTAGTTTAGTTAGTTAATTTAGTAATTACTACTACTA
>NW_012130097.1:513193-515250 GCF_000143395.1 Atta cephalotes
GTGTGTGTGTGTGTGTGTGTGTGTGTGTGTGTGTGTGTGTGTGTGTGTGTGTGTGTGTGTGTGTGTGTGTGTGTGTGTTATTTTATTTATATTGTTTTTTTATATTGTTTTATATTGTTAAATTATATATGTCAATTCTAAGTACATATAAAATTTGTATAGTTGCCATCTTTATTAGTTGCTCATGTTTTTTTCTGTGAGTAATAAAGCTAGTAAATTAGTAATCGCTAAGTGTTTTTATATGTGTAGCGTCAAAATAATAGTAAGAATTATAAGTTATCTAGTAGTAAGAATATATAAGAATATATAATATATCCAAAATTTAACCAATCTTGGCTTTCTTTATTTGATGTATTTACTAATACTCTTCTTGAGAGAAAAATTGTCTAAAAATAAATTTTCGAATATTACTAATAATGTAAATAATTGATAAGACTAAGTACAGATTACATTAATTTTCTGCAAGATACGTGCAGGGTGAATAAGACTGAAATATTTTTGTGTAATTGACCAAAACGAACGTGGTAATTGCACCTATTAATGATCCGATTTGTGTCGCAACGCCAGTGTAATAAAGACCCCTTCCGGGATCGGGTCGATACAACGTCGTAATTCCCATCTTTACGAATCCAATTAAACCGCACAGAATTATCCATATAAAGACTACCATCAGTTCACCCATCCATGAATGTTGCAAGGGAGGATAGGGCGATTTCGCGGCCAGATATAAGACGAAACTTGAAAGTGCCAAAATAGCCACCATAAGGATATTGAGGAGTTTCACTTCTGGCGTTTTTACAAAGAAACCTAAGGACATGGCCAATGGACCAGCTATGGAAGCTAGCGTAACTGTCAAGTGATACGCTATACTGCCATATGGTAGACAAGAGTACGACTGTATACTTGGTAAAGTACCGTTACCGAGTAAACATACTACAGCCATCATGATTAATAAATAATAATAGCTAAATCTCGGCATTTTCCAGCCGGCATTAGTTTTGTAGCTCGGCGGTGCTGTCGTGTCGGTCGGCAGCATTTCCATGCTGCTTGGTAGCTTGACTCTCTCCCCGCGTGCTACAGGCAAACAGTTTAGGCTTAAGAACGAAAGAAAACTCAGACATAACAAAATCCCGATAAAGATGAAAAACATTTGAGAGGAGAATCTCGGATCCGATGCCGCAAGCATGAATTCTAGGTGAGTCGAGTTTGGCTTAGTGACGTTGACGCATTCTGGATTATTACCGACGCCTTGAATCAATGCTACTGCGCTCGGTACAAATCCGCTTAATCCCTCACCGACGAGATAAGATACTAAATAAATCTCACGATAGTTCCTCATGTATGGTATGAAAAGAACAGAACTCGTGCATCCGACGAGAGCAGTCACAAACATCAGTGATAGGAGAGCAGTCGAGTGTTCTTTGCCAAATACAAATGAAATATGATCATACAGGAAACTCAATGTTATACAGGCAAACGTTCCTGCGGTCAGCAGAGCATAAATAATATATTTGTCATATGCCCAAACAGTGTATCTGAAAGTCACATTTGTATTAGATTCGTTATACAATCATCCCAAGGAATGTTATGAAATATAGATTTACCTTATATATAGAGTATACAATATGGGACCTAAGTTGGCAATTTGTACTAGCATCACCATGTGCGCAGGCAGGCTCCATTCTTCTGGAGCTGTATGTACTATGAGTGGCAACTGAACGTAGACGCCATTTACTCCGATCCAAGAACCCAGACCAAACATCAGAGCCAGAAGGTCGACAAGCAGCCTCCGGTTGCTCAATTGCTGACTCAACATTTTGCTCATTTGTCTGTACTCTTAAATTATCTTGTATTCACTCAATGACTTCAACACTTCTAATTGTTGATTACTTGTTCTGTCTGGTATTTACTATTGCATTATTATGATAAGGATTATTATGAAATTGCAGCCACTCTATGAGGAAAGATAATCGAAGCTAAAAATAATAGTACAAATATATATATATATATATATATATATATATATATATATATATATATATANACACACACACACA
>NW_012130097.1:519790-530404 GCF_000143395.1 Atta cephalotes
ATACTTACGTACGTGGTGTNTACAGGTATATATATATATATATATATATATATATATATATATATATATANCTATTTATGAGGAAATACATAGTTTGTATAGCTATGTATTTCGGTAAGTATAGAATTCTCACACGTACGATAAAATATCGTTGTGGCAAGGCGGAAATTATTGTATCGTTCTGACAATAAGGAGTAAAGTAAGACAAGAATGTCATCGAGAGAGACCGCGAAATTCTGTAATTACAGCAAACGCAATTTTGTCGAGAAATGTTTAAGATTTACAAGAGATGTAACTGTTTCAACGTATCTCATCCGAGGGAATGCATTTGAATGAAAGTTAACTTGTGTACGAATATATACAGCGAAAAACATTTCATATTTGTATTAACCGATTCTTGTTGAAATTTTTATGTTGAATTTTTAACATCTTTCTGCGAAATTGTAAAATTTCAGCGAATTTTCAACAATTTTGTTAAAATATCAGTTTTAAATTTATGCGAAATTTCAGTAAAATGTTTCTACCAGAAATGTGTGAATTGTTGATTAGCGTTGCCGAGGCATCTATCATTTAAAAGCTGTTGCATACAAGAAAATATAAGTAATAAGGTAAATATAAGTAATAAGCAATAAGTAAATTAACATTTTGGATTTATATGTTACATTATTGGTTTATGATCTCTACTGTGATTGGCCAATTTCCACTTATTATTCACGTTATACTGTTTAAATTTTTTTGTGTACATCACAGTTTTTAGAAGGAAAGTGTGCGCATTAATAATAAATTGATATTAATAGCGTGATATATAATGTGTATTTATAAAAATATTATCAAAAAATTATGAAATCGCGAAAATGAGGCGCTATTATTTATATAATATTATAATAAATAAAGCATCAAAATAGCATATGTTCTTGGATAATGACGTTCAATTGAGGACACCTTGGCAACGTTAATCGGCAATTCATGTACATAATACGTATCAGTAATGGTTTATTCGCTCTTTCTTATTCTTTTATATTTTTACCCTGATCATTTAACTTTTGTTTAACACGAAAGTCTGTGCTTTAAAGGCTGCGTACGATTCTCAGTTTAAATACTTTTAATTATCGTGTGACTTGTAGTTACTTTAAGTATCGTGTGAGATCGCTTGATTGGTTCCTATAGGACGTCCTATAGGACGTTCAAAAGATAGGCGAGTTATAAAAGAAATTTATTCTATAAATTTGAATTTCTAATTTTTGAAGCCAGGAAGTTTCCTACAAGAACTTTGGAAGTCTAATTTATACTTTTGTATCACTAATTTATGTCAACACAGTTTTTTATATATTTACCATATGAAATAGACGAAAAGTTATCTTGATTTAAAAGAATGAGTCTTTTTTTCCTATTGTTTCAATTTTTTGTAAAGATAAATGCAAATGAGAAATAAATGTAAGTTCACAAAATATATTTTTCTCAATATCTATTAATCTACGTCTCAGATTTTTTATTTTAGAATTAATAAATACTCCGGCTCAATCTCTCGGTTTAATATTTGTACGGCAAGTAGCTTGAATGGAAACGTAGAGAGTTGTATAACAATGACACTCTTAATGTTCGTAGTAAAAAGATCAATTTGAAGGGGACGAAATTGACTAGAGCGTCTGAGTGAACTCAATTTGCACAACGATGGCGTTACGCGCATCGTGATGCAGCCTTTTAAAAGCCTTCAAAGAAGCACATGGGTCCGTGCTTTTTTCCCTCTTCTCTTCCTCTCTGTCTTTCTTTCATTCCTCTCGTATTTGTTCGCTTATATAACATTGACTGTACTCTAAAGTTCTGTTTAATATACGTACTACAATAATTACAGTATTGTTACTTGGCTTGGCAACTATGCCAACGCGTATATCCTCTTATTTCCACGGCGATGTACACAATAGGTGAAAAAAGTCTTTAGAGGAAAATAGGTTCTTTAGTAAATTGACAAGTAGATAGATTTATGTTTGTGTACGTATGTACGCGTGTGCGTGTAGAATCGTGTGTGTTTGTGTGTGTCGTGTAGAGTCGAGGAGAACGCGACCCTAGACTCACCCCCCGAGATCCTTTTTCTTCGGTTTTCTTTTGTTCCTTATCGTATTCCTACGTTACATGTATACGGGATGTTCTGTCTCATAAAATCGGTACAGTGATCTCTTAAATCGGGACCATTTGCAAACACGTCTCGCATAAAGACTGACCCTGTGTGTGCGGCGAGTATATGGCGCGTCCAACGCATATTTTGTATTGTACATTTCAAACGTATCTTATGAAAAATAGAAAGATACTTTTTTCGTATGCCTGATGGTATATAATAAAAAAATTAAATTGAAAGAAAATTATGAAACTTAAAGGAAGTTTTGTTAATATAATTTGCTATATTATTAAGGAATTATTATAACAAAAGAAATATAATTAAAGTATAGAAAAACTTAAGTGATACTAAATGATACTACTATTAAATTAAAAAGCTATATGAAAGAATACAATTTAGAAATATAATTTTTAAAGAAACGAATACAAAAAGATACCAACCATGTACTTTATGTTAGGATTATACAACTCCTTCGATCGTTATGTGACTCTTGTCATTAATATCTCTCGAAATCCGTTTGGCGCGAGATATTGCACCGACATACATAGACAGAACGCGATGTACATATGCATGCTGAACGAGTTCCATGTCACATTCCCATGCGTTTGCCCATCCCCGCAATTGCGTCTTCAGTCGTCGGCCGTACCCTCATAGAGGATCGCCCCGTCTGGCGGCCATCTTCGCCGCTCTGGAGGCCAGAGCACCCAGGGAGCACACCAAACCCGTCAGCGTCTCCCAGAATGTGGTCCTGCGTCGCTTATGTGCCGCTTGGCCGACGTATCCCAGATAGTAGCTGGCATACCGATCGTTGTTGCCGGCAGCGCGGCTCTCATAAGTGCCGCCGTCGCCACCACCGCCTCCATTGCTAGACCTGGCGCCGACGCTGGATCTGGGCTGCTGCAGGATGCTGCGACGGTACTCCTGGCCGCTGCGATCAATGCTCCGTCTGGGCGAGGAGACGCCGCTGCCACCACTGCCGTTACTGTGCCGGTGATGCTGCCGCTGCTCCTCATAGAGTTGCTGCTGCAGCTGCACGTTGCTTAGCCGTCGATCCATCATCCTAACCAGGTTCTGATGCACTCGCTGGTCCTCCTCCGGTATCGCCGCCGCCGGCAACTGACGTCGGTAATTCGGTGGTGTTGGTGACTTTGATAATTCGCGTTCCACTTGTCAAGCGTATTCAGTATCACTGGACGCTGATCGCTCGAGATGACCCTGATGACCTACCACCGAGTGATGCTGCTGATTTGAATGTTGTTGCTGTTGCTGCTGCTGCGCTTGTGCATATGCCAAGCTCTTCTGATAACTAAACAGCTGCCGCTCGAGACTGTAATTCTCTGCTTGTAGCGATACGATTTCACGTCGCATCTGTTGATTGTGTACACGACATACGTCATCGTACTTATGATAGGTCGCCTGAAAGAGCAGGTGACTCTCGTTCCATTCCAACCGGATCCTTAGCTGACCTTTGTCCGTAAGGTATGGACAATGATTCTCCTTTACTTCATTCATGTCCACGTTCGTCTCCATGATGATGCCTTCGTCGACGGATTCCTGAACGTAGTAGCGGCTGAATGGTTCGCCGGGTAGCCCAATCGCCGTGATATTTGGTCCCTCGCCTCTCAACAGATATGCCGACCAACTGACATACCTGTTCACATAAAAATTTTCTCAAAATTTTAGTTTCATAAACATTATCTTTTCAGTGTTTTTCAAACTTGCTGTTGATTCTAGAAAAGAATCCATCTTTATTAAGAAAAAGAAAGATAATAAAAACGAACATTCATACAGGTCAGTACAATAATTCACAATTTCAGACAGCACTAACTGATTACAATAATTGATTGCTGATTTACAGATCAGGATTTTTCATATCTATTCCATATCGAAAAAATATTAAATTAATACAAGAAAATCTGCTATATGTTTAAAATATATAGCGTTATTCTATATCTAAATCTGATTTTGGTGAATTTTATTTCGACTTTCAATGATAAAAGTAGAATACGCACCTTAAATGATTTCTCGGCACATTATGGATGTCTTTATACACCAAATGCAGCCTGACTGTGTCAGAGTTGAGATCGGCGCGGATTGCCCAGGCCTGCTTGTCGCGATCGTAGCAAGGCGCAGCCGGCAGAACCGATGTGCCCAGCGCCTGTACCGCGACTTCGCAAATGGTCCTTGCCTCGAGCATCTCAAGCGACACACGGAGCGTACCCTTGTGCGCGATATCGGACCATCTAACCCTCGTATGCCATCCAAAGCCACAACCCTCAGCATCAGATATATCCTCGATTTGTCCGGAGTCGATTCGCCGTTCACCCTCGCCCAGAGCCAGGCTATATCTCACCCTGCATCGATGATCGAAACCCGACAGTCTCATCAGGTAGACGCTCATGCGACTGTCCTGACCGCGGCAACCGTCTGCGTCCTTGCCATGCGGATAGATGACCAGATTCCAGTCGAAACCGCCGAACGCGAAATAGTCAGTCTCCAGCTTACTCGGCTTCGTCTGACCGGCCGAGAACACCGACGTTGGCATCCTGACCTCCGTCATGTAGACCGTCCGCACATTCGCCATGGATAGCTCCAGCTGAAACTCGCCGTTCGTATCGGCGAAATTACGGCTGTAGAGATCTGCTACGGCAATGTAACTGCGGTTGCCCTGGGCCGGCGCCTCGTACGTAAACTTGACTCGTTTGCCGGAAAAGCTCTCATTCATAGAGAAGTGCTCCCGATTCAGCAGCGTAAACGTAAAATCCACGTATACGCGGAGGTTTCTTGATGCGCCACGCCATACCAAGTATACGCCCAGAACCTTAGTACATATCGGGGATAGGAACTCGTTATTTAATTTTAATTATATTGTATGTCTTTCGAGATACAATGGAAGACAGAGAGAGTTAATCTAAACGGATAGATTTTCTACGTACAATGCTGAAAAAGATCTGGTAATAACAATCAAATCTATATAATATAATTATTACAACTTTAGTAAAATAATTTCGCACACATAATTAAATTTTGGTTACAACCAAAATCGACTAAACACAATTTTATTTTTCTAAATATTATCTTACTTTTCTTATTATTACCAAACTGTTAATTACTATTATTATTATTATTATTATTATTATTATTATTATTATTATTATTATTATCATATTTTAAAAGAAAGGAATATAAAATAAATGAGAAGTGTGGAATATGATATTTTGTATAGTTTGTATTTTTTGTATAGATTTGCTGGAATTAATCAAAATTATTTCTTCACACAGTCTGGTTATAAGATGGCCATTATTCATTAATGCTTACTGTGTTTTGAAATGCGTCGCAAAAGCTGCATTTCAGTTTTGCAGGTAGCAGACAGTTTTACGGATGCATATATAATTATGAGAAGTACGTAATTGACATTAATTTTGTAACTTTAGTCTAGCTTGACTGTGGCTTTCAAATGATATAATTGAAATAAATTTAATAACAAAATGTGTCCAACGTGTAAAGTTATCATATGTATATTAATTGGTGATATTTCATATCCAGCTCTCTCTCCTCTTCCAAAATCGCATTTTTTCTTCAATTATTTGTAAATTGTGTTCGTTTTATATATCCAAAAAGCTTCTATAGCATAATTAATACTATTTTACGACTAATAAACATGTATCAAAAGTAATTATATAACATAAATATCTATTGAATTATTTCAGTAAAACAAAATCCATAATCCCCTTCATTCTTCTACTTATGATTATGTTTGATAATATGTACTAAATATTGTACTATTATAATACACTAAACAAAGTACATTTGATATTACCAGATTTTTTTTCAGTAAAAAGAAAAAATTTTTACGTTCATTTCTGCTGAGAATTAATTAGAAATTCATAGACTATAGGAAAGATTTCATAACTAGCAATTCTAGTTAATAAATTAAATAATCGGATATCACCGAAATTTCAAATTACCTTTTCCCCGCGCGAAAAAGCGACGGCCCATCTTTGAAAACCGCATACTAGTTCTTTGCTGGTGACGTCCCTCTCAGGATCGCGCACGACGGTCCTAGTGACGACGAAGGAGAAGACCCGCGTGCCACTGCGATCGTGCAGCTGCGCGAACCTATACAACAAAGCCATCACCGCATCTCGAGGGCACCGTTAACCCGATGGTCCGCGATAATTTACGAGGAGGATTCGTCTTGGTCGGTTTATAGTAATCTGTAAAATACATAATATTCTATAATTTCCTAACGACAATAATTTCTTTAACAGCTAACAATATGAACAAAGAACCTTTAAAAAACGAACTGTCGTTTCGATACTTTTTACCAATATATTTTAGATTCATATTACTTAGCATATTTCATTACAATAAAAATGTTAATTAACTTTTGCTTTGATGAAAATTTTAATAATAAATAGTCCAAAATCTCAGAATATCCTGTTGAATATTTTGTTGAATATTCTCTTTGAGATGTAAAGCGTGGCAGCCAAAAAGTTCTCGTCTGAGTTTCCTTGGAGTATTCCAGAGATCAGTTTAAGAGAGTATTCATCACAATCCGCTTTCATTTTTAAATACCACATATACAAGAGAATCCTTTGTGGCATTAATTGTCCTATAATGGAGCGCGACAAATAGGCTCTAATGCGGGGTCTTTCCGTGAAAAAATTCAAGGAAAAATGACCTGGTTTTCCGAATAGCAAAATACTTCAAACGTTGCTTTTTTATTGTGCGGATATATGCTTTTCGGATCTCACTTCTAAATTGTACAAATAATGCTTTATGAAGAAAATAATAATCACAATTTCGTATATTTCAATAAATTACATCAATACGCTAAATATTTTTTGACATACATTGTTAATCGTTGGTGTTTCAATCCACTGAAATTTATTTATAACTAATGCTATGCTATTCTCTCTCTATTGATCTACCAATTTACAACCACGAATATGCTGGGATAAACCAAATTAGCACTTTGCGGGTTGTGTCAAATTACATTATTGTAAAGCTGCATTTTGGAATCTGCGACAGTCGCAATGTATCGTCGTTCATATTCATCTATTTTCACGTGATATGCTCCATCCATGATGATCCATCCATCAATCTGTCATTTGGATGTCACGTAATGCGAGAGATAACACGAGTTTAATAAATCATCCATGTGATTAATAAAATTTAATAACGCGAAAGAAGCAATCATGTGAAAACACAAGTCTCGCGGTTTTTTCGCGCACATCAAAAGAATTTATCGTCTAGAAGAAAAAAACGTAGGATCCTAATAATTTTTCATTAATTATTACTATTTTTATGGAAATATTAGTTTTTGCTATTGTATTGTATATGTCTAACAAAAAGTATTACTTTCTCTCTGCTTAGAAACATTCAATAGATCATCATGTCGATGACATTGAAAGAGGAAGAACCTCCCGAAATTTACAGGGAAGCTATACTTTATCGTGAATGGGGCTATCAACTGATTGCTCTGGGAAGATGTTTCTTGGCCATAGATTATTTCGAAAAATCGTCCAAATCAGCCAAAATCGAGAACCTAAGAACGTTAATCGGTCTCTACAAAGCGCTCATCAAGTGCACGAAATATTTCGCGGCGGAAAAATTGTCAGAGAAATGTATGAAAACAGGTATGATTACAAGAAATTATAGAATCTAAAATTAAAAACGTAATTAGATATTAAAAATACTTTTTCAGCACCTTCATAATATGAAAATAAATATTATTGTAATTATCTTAGTTATTAACTGTTCCGCCTCACTCTATTTTTACTATTTTATCTACAATAATAACACGCCTTTTGTTTATTTATGGCTATTTTCTTAAAATTCACTTCGTTTCATGTTTTCAGCCTATGTGATAGTAAAAAAGCATGTAAAGTTACATAAATAATACATATAAAAATTACTTTAATAAAAATATATTTTTATATAATAAAAATCTATTTTTGCAAATTGTTTAATTAATATAAAAAAGAATAATTTTATTTATAAATTATAACTTTACTTACAAGTGTAAATATACATCTAATAAGTTCCAAAATTACATTATAATTGTTGTAGTTTTTTACAATGTATATTACAAATAACTTAAATAAGGATAAAAATTTATCCTGTAAAAAATCGTGCTGTATAAACGTTAGTCTCTTAAGGGACGTCGATCAATGATGTATGTTTCAATAATCATTTGTTGCTCTATATAATTTCATAAAAAATTTCATAAAAAAAGAAGAAAAAATAGCAGAAGAAAAAGTATTTTGATTGATTTCTACATTCGTGCATCATCGTTTCACTCTCCACAGATCCTGGCCATTATAAAGTGCGGCAGATGCGAATGGAGGCGCTTTTCCAGATCGGTGAGTTCAGTCACAGTCTGGTTCACGCCTACGAGGGTATGCGGCGGCACGGGATGACTTTTGAGCACGGCGTCTATCAGGCAAACGAGACCATCGAAGATTGCATCGGGCGGAACACGTCGCCCATCGCGCTGCTGCTGCTCTACCCGTGGATACGGCATCTGTGGAAGCACCGTGAACTCCTACTCGGCAAGCTCGAGGAGGAGGAAGACGAGCTTGCAGGTGCATATCGCGATTCGAGTGAAATGAGCAAATAATCGTACTCGTTCGCGATATCAGTTCTCGAGCGAGTACTCAACGAGTACTTGAGAATGAAGACGAGAGAACAGTCGACATAGTCTCACTTCTCAGGAATAGTGCTCACTGACTTTTACGAGGTGAAATTCAATTTTCATGATGGTAAAGCAAGAAAATATCTGGATTCTTATCGGACCTCGCTTTACCCCGAAGCGAAGTCAAGTAACTGTGATATAAGTATTTCTCAGTGATATGACCGAGAAATCGTCACGTTTCTCTCAACATCTATCAGAAAATATTACTACTATGGACATTATTTGAAATAAGAAAAAATTTTAAAAATAAAATAATAAATCTCCGTCGGCTAATTAAGGTACAGTCAATCTTTGATTGTGAATTCTGATAAATAAATTTATATCTGTAAAAAAATAAATAAAATGCGGAATGGGTCAGAAATTTGTAAAATATACTAACTCTAATGTATATTCAAATAAATTCCATTTTCTATTATGCAAGAAATTAATATTTAAGTTATATTTCATATTACTTAATTTTTTAAATTGTCAGGTTTTCATCGCCTTTTCAACAACTTCTATAATAGTAACTTCTATAATAGTAAAAACTCATTAAAATTTTCACAAGTATACAAGAATTTTTTCAAATTTTTACACAGTTTGGAACAATATAAAAATCTGAATTGAAATTCAAAGATCCACGGAAGATAACGGAAGATGCAAATAATCGACAAAGGGAAAATAATAATAAAAAATAATACTTGTATAATCATTTCGAAATTGCTTCAATAATCTGACGTGTCCAAAGATCAGTTTTATGATCGCAGGTATTGCGGAGGGCGAGGTGAGATTCAAAGTGAACGATCCTGAAGTGCAACAGCAGGCGCGAATGAAACGACTGCATCGCATTATAGCGAAAATAAATATGGGTTACTTGATAATCGATAAGGATTTCCTTGAGAAGATTGTAAATCGGCCGGAGACCGTGGCTTCACCAAGCAAAAGGTCGATTACCGAACTGCTTACCCTCGTGAATACGTGCTACCGTAATGTGATGTACTTGCAGGATCTTCTGCGTATGAGACGGCCGTTCTACATTACCTTCTTTCGACGACGCAAGATTCCGAAGGGACACAGAATAATGCTAAAACAGGAGCGAAAATTGCGAAAGAACATCGTTATCATAAAGGCGGATTTTCTTTTGCGCCTCTTACAAACCGCGAGAATCAACAAGGATTACCTGACCTTCTTCAAGTCAGTAACGCACGAGAAGAACAAAAATATTTTTGCTAAAATATCTAAAAATTTAGTTAGATACAAATAATTAGATTATTAAAGTAATTATGTGAGATGCCCAAATTGATTATTAGATGGATTGTATGATTCCTTTAATTATTTTGCATATAAAAGTATTAAAGTAGAATTATCAAAAAATTAATAGTTTAATTACATATGAGATATTTTATACTCTATTCTGGCAATTCACTTTTTTATCGCTATATTTTATTCAATTAATGTAAAAAAAACGTAAATAAATTGTTTTTCAGAAGAGATATTTCATATTGTAAATTGCACATTTTTTTTTAAAAGAAATTATGTGTTTTCTTACTAATTCACTAATTCATTCAATTTATTCTTGTGCACAAAATAATACTTATTAACATACTGTTACCAAAAAAATAATAGACATACATTTACGGAATAATTTATATTTCATGTCAAAATGTGCCAATATGTCCAATGTTTCAAAGAGTATATCTCTGAATAGCATCGACTTAGAGGATCGTGTTTATAGAACATTTTATCTTTTATTTTAACCAAGTTTTATTAATTAAATTTCATGTATATATATATATATATATATATATATATATATATATAT
>NW_012130097.1:531709-536804 GCF_000143395.1 Atta cephalotes
TATAAAAGTGCGCGCGCGCGCGCGCATATGTGTGTGTGTGTGTGTGTGTGTGTGTGTGTGTGTGTGTGTGAACAAAGTCCTTTGTAAAATTTCTAAACTTATTTGAACTCATTAAATTTTAACCTGACGCCATGATCTTTTACCAGGCTCGTTTATCATATCAAGGATACCTTTGACGCATACACGGACAAGATGTTTCCGCTGAAGCAAAGGTGTTTAGATGTGCTGTACAAAACGGTAGCACAGGTATATATCGACCCGCGTAATTTGATGTGTCTGGACAACGAGGAAATGAAGACGAGATACTTGAAGCATCACTTGGGAATACGAGTTGCAACATTGCCTCGGGACATTGATCTCGCGTGGATGCCGACTGTGAATTTGAAGGAAACGTTGAAGACGTTCCGGAGGTATAAATCATTCATAAATAGAATTTAGGATAGAATATGTAATATCTCAATAAATATCCATCTCTTTTAGCTTTTTATTTTTATATTTTATTTATATTATTTTTATTATTCGTATTTTTTAATATTTCTATATATTTTCTTTTATCTTTATCCTGTTGTTTACTTACTTCTATGTTTTTAAAAGGCTTGTCTTAGAATATTAATAAACACCTTTATTAACTATTGTTATCTATCTCTTTTATGCTAGTAGACATTTACATTTTATTTCTATGCTGTTAGAATTTTAAATCACAAGCAACACTGACGGAAGATTTCATCAAACATCGATTTTTCGTTTATATATTTCTGCAAGTTTCATTCTGTGTTAATCCTTTTGAGGATCGAAATTTTCTAATAAAAGTAACTTATGGATGATTTCATTTTCTAAAGATTTCGGTCTGAATTAGATTCTGATCTCAGAATCATAAAATTCAAATTTTAAAAAATCTGATTATATCGTGAAATTAGTTTTAGAAAGTTATTGGTATCTGAAAAATTGAATTTCAAAAGAATAGGAATCTTCATAAAGAAATATCTAGTGTTACAGAGTTGATATCAGAATAATCAGAATTTGAAAGTCAATTTGGAAATTTTAGTATTAATTTTTTACATATCAATGGTGAGCTTCAAATAAGGGAAATTGAAAAATCATTATTACAATTAAAAATCCTTGAAAATCAAGTTTTATGATAAAAAAATTCAAATCAAATTATTTCTTTTACCATATCCGTCATATTAAATTTATTTTGAATTTTATTTTTTAACTCAGATTAGAATAAAGCATTATTAAATTACTCTAAGTTTCATAAAAATTGTACAAGCACTTTATAAAATAAAAAGGGAATGATCCCAAATGGGGTCGCCAGTCTATAAAGGATTAAATAATGATTTAATGTCATTACATTCTTATTTTTAACTTTGTATTTCTATCACATCTTAATTGTTTGCAAATTGTATTTATCTTTAAGAACATATAATTTACCGACAATTGTCGGTAGAATTACATAGGCATTTCATTTGTAATGGACTTATTCTTGAAGCCACAAATATTAATATTTTATTTTATTTTCTTTATTTATATTCTTTATTTATAATTCTTTATATTTGACGAGTTCGCTCTTTAACAGCTGTCTCTGTTTAGCATAAAGTTACATTACAATTTATACAATTATAGATAGATTATATAATTTAAGAATTACATTACATAATAATTTATGCATAATAATTTGCAGTTATAATTATGTTCGCGGTTAATCCGTTATAATTCCCATTTAACTGATCGAAATTTCGAAAATAATCCCAATATTTGCGGTTCGAACAGGAGATTAGCTATGGCATCCATGCCGCTCGAGCTCGCCTGGTTATATCACGAATTTTGCAAGTTCCTCATCGAGATACACCGCTTCGACCTGGCTAGATTCTACGCTAAGAAGGGACAAGACATGGCGCAGGAAGCAAATTGTGACCAATGGGTCCTGAATATGGATCATCTGATGCTGCGGATAGAGATTTATCAGAATAATCGGAACGAGGCGAGAGACATGGCGCTTTTAACGCTTGCACATGCCAGAAAACTTAATATCGACTGTCTGGTAAAAATAAAATCTATAAATTCGTAAACTAATTCGTAATGACATCGCTATATTGCCGTCGAATTTATATTACGATCGATATGAGCACATTATTTAAAATTAGCTTGCGGCGTGCGCGAGAATGTGTTTAAAAAGTATCGGAAAACGCTGACTAAAACCAACTTGTTCACCGCCGCCAGCAATTTGCAGCACTAATTTTCCTCTCTTCAGAGCAATCCGCGCCATCGCATCTTTTGAATTTTTTAATAGATAAAGTCTAGCGATGCGCTACGATGAAATAACGTATATATTCATTGAGATATTATCGCGAGTCATGTTATATTCACTAAATCAACGAAAATTAATTTTCTTTGAAATTTTGCGTTCTTGTTGGGTTTGTTTAGGCATCCTTAAGAATGTATCAGCCTCACAGTTCCTGTAAATATTTAAAAATTGAAAATATGTTAATGTCTATTATATTTTCCATATAAAAATAAATACTAAAACAATATATATATGAAACAGATTTTGCATAAGTAATCTTGATTATTTAAAATATTTATGTAAAAAAATTTCAATTTTTATCATCAATAAGTTGAATATTATAACAAATAATAATTATAGTAAGTGAATTATAAAAATATGTTATTAATAAATAAATATATAATGTTATTCACATAACTGTTTCATACGTATATAATTTTATAGTATTGATTTTTATATAAACATTAATATATATTTTCAAACTTTTTGCAGGGACGGCATAGCTGATATATCTTTTACGATCGATGAAAAGTTTCTTTTCTTTTTCTTTTAAGTGTTACATATTCCCGTTATTTGCACAATCACTGCAGTCTTTTTCACATTAACAAGCTAAAAAAAACTATCGTTTCGGAAAACCTTTTTACAAAGACAAATGTAACGATCCTTTTTTGCGAGAAGCAGTTTTCGCCATTACGCGACACAATCGAGTCGCTGACGTAGGGAATAAGCAAAGTATTCTCCATTCACAAGGTTTAATTCAAGGATCGGTCTTATAAATGTATCCGTAGATAGATTTCTACGAAAGAGCTGTAAAGATCGTGGATGAAATGGACGTGGAGCGTAACGGTGATTTAGACGACATCACTGCTAGGCAGCAGCTTATCCTCGAGCTGATGCCGAAAGAGATGAAAGGGGAGGTGGATTTTCTGTGGCGGCGAATGGATGTCGTGCCCGCCAAGAGACGACTCTCCGTCATGCCGGGTTGCAAGCCAATCGATCGAAAGTTCAAAATGCCATCCACGCGAAGGACCATATTACCCAGCCCGCCAAAGGACCCGGAGAGAGATGCCAGGATCATTTTGTTAAAGCAGTACGCTCAACCGCGCAAGCGACCGGGTTTCGTGAATTTTCAGGAGTTCGAATAATCGATCATCAATCGACAATGCAAACAGTGGTGTTTTTGCATTGTTTGCGCAGCACTTAGTGTAAATTAGCGACGCTAAACGCAAATGTAATGATGTGGATTCGCAAACAGGGATTACTCAACCGTTATGTCATAAATGCGCATTTGTTTGAATTTAAATTTATTGAAGGCCATTAAAAAATCTGTATCTCGTTGATTTATTCACAGTTTTTATTCTACGTTAATGAAGGTAATTTATTCACGTTTTGTAATAAAAATTTGTATATATAAAATACATACGCTTATTTTTAATACTCGTAGGATACTCGTTAGGATAATTTCATCACCGTTTTTCATCACATGTGGAAACCATAATAATATTATGTCGACATAATGTGGCATTAACCCTCTGGAACTGATGTCGGTTTATTATATCCACAATTACATTCCTTCGAAGCTGACGGTAGGTCTATTGGAGCGATTTAATTATAAATCTCTTTATAAAAAATGTTAATTTAATTTTCTTTACATTACATCTGCAAATAGGATCTTGCTCAAATATACTTAGTATTCATTTTTTATGTCATTTTGGTTTCTTGAAATTTCACATAAAATTATAGAAAAGATTTTGTTTTGCTGAAGAATTAAAAAATTTAAGATGCAGATCTGAAAATAATTTCATTGGCTCATCAAAATAATTATAGACTGCTCAAAAAACTTTTTGCAGAATTATTCATTATTTTTGAGATTTTTACGAAATTATTTTTGATGATTCAAGAAAATTATTTTCAAATTGTAATGCCTTTCTTATAATTAACATAAATTAAATGGGTTACAGATTCAATGTCAGTAATTTGTGTTATAAATTTTTTACGTCAGCTTCGAAGGGTAAGAATTCTCAATCAACATTTCATCTCGCTACTTTACGTAATCACAATCGGACTTTTCTTTTTATTTACCACGCATCATCGCGCTGCCTCGTTATTCTCGCGTTTCAATCTAGTGACGTCTGACAGGACCATTTCACCATGATGCACGGTCGTTTTCCAATAACGACATCGTGCCTTCCAATATGAGATGAGCAACATTCTGAATGTCTACGGAGCTACCGAAAGCATCGTAGCGGAAAATCTCTTTACCACAATGACACTCTCTGAGTTTTTTTTGACCCTCTTCATTTTTTTTCTTTCCGTTTCTCAGTCGTTATCATCGAACCTGAAATTTCAGCCCCAGCCTTTTACATTTTCCCTGTCCCTTTTGCAGGCTTTGTGACGTTTTATCACAGCGATATACCGACTATTAATTGGCAAGAATAATTAATTAGCCACTGCGTGGGGACAATATGATAATATATTGAGTAGCAGAAAAAGAAAGAAAGAGAGTATTAGTATGTTGGAAATTGAATATAATAAATGAAATATAATATGTATTTGCTATTTGGAATTTAATTAATTTTAAATTACTTCGTATTTTTGCAATGCGTTAAGTCTAACGCGTATAAGAATTACGTTACGTTGTGTTTTTTTTTGGAATCGCGTTAAAAATTAAACAATATATAAAATCACAAAAATAATGTGTATAAAATTACACAATTTATAGTGAAATATCTTAAATTATGTTTAACATTAGCACATATTACTTCTAATTGAAACATATTTTTATATTAGACGAAAAATCATAATAATATA
>NW_012130097.1:539536-541715 GCF_000143395.1 Atta cephalotes
TGTTTATATTGAAATTGTATTATATGTACTTCGTTTCGGTGGAACAATTTTTTTTTATATTTTAATAATTGCTTCATGATTAATAAAGTATTAAAACATTTTCAATTACATATAATATATTTATATTAAAGAATAATTATTAAATCAAATACATATAATTATTAAATCCTATTTTGAGGGGGCAATAATATGATATGATATTTAATAATATGATATAAAAGTTTCATAATAATGTGAGAGTATTTAAATATTTTATAAAATCGCTTATATTGATAAAATATAGTGGTAAAAAAAACTTGATGAAAAGAATATATAATTAATAAATACCAAAAAATTCACCCACATAAATTGTACAGTGGCGAGTACGAGTCGGCGTTGGTATTGTATCATCGAGCAGCTACTGTGTGTCCGCGTGACAGCAGTCACAGTGTGGCAGTACGACGTACCGCAGCTACAATAAACTCGTGGAATATTTCAGAAAAAAGCTCAAGGAAAGATGACGCGCTTTCTAGGACGACTTCGAGTCACGACAATATGGCGCTTAAAGCGCGTGATACTTCAAAGTCTTTTGACAATCTATCGATAATCACGGATGTCAAGTAGATCCAACTCCTATATTTTACGTAGATAATAGATATTCCAATAGCATTTTAATTTCAAAGGGTTCTTTATAAATTTTTTAAGTCAATTTTCTATTACTTCAATCTTTTAACATTTAAACTAAAAATATCTTTTTCGATCGAAATTCAATCGTATAATGGTTTTTAATCTTTGATTGAAAGTATAAATAATTACAGACTCATATTTTGGATTATTATTTTATATATTTCTATTGTTCGAATACAAATGTGTTCGAAAAATTGTTCTGTTATTATTTAGCATTCATCTTTAATCTTTATTATTGGTTCGAATAATAATCAATCGACTATAAATACTGTCTCTATAAAGCTACATTATAATTTGAAATAAAATTTGAATTAAAATTAAAATCGAAGAAAATAAAGTTTTTTCTCGGTTTAAAATAGATAAGATTACGCTATTTAATTATATCTAGAAATTTAGTTTGACAACCTTCCTTTATTCTTAATGACTTGAAACTTGAATATTATTAAGTGTCTCGACATTTCAATCAAAGGATATTTTATCTCTTTTTCAGATATCTCAATAAACGCAAGAAGACTTCCGGCAAAATTTTCCCCGCGCTGAGACCCTTGACTTCCAAACTAATTCGATCCATGACGATGTTGAAGCATGTCAATAATCGCGCCAATGCTATGCTGAAGAACTTGAAAGTTAATTTCAATGCTGGCAAGATGAAGACTTCCCTGAGACTCGCTGAGGACTTGCTAACATTATCTTCCAGCTTAGAGAATTCTTGCCGATACAAAATATTGGCGTATCAGTATTTGTCTCTGATCCACACGAAATTGGGAAGGCATGATCGAGCGTGTAGTAACGTTGCCATGATAGTGCGGCTGTCGAAGAGCATCAACGACGTCATTCTACTGTCACGCGCTCTTGTGACTTTAGGCAGGGTGCATCTCAGCTTCGGTCATTTGGAAGCTGCCGCACGTGCTTTGGAAAATCTGTCGATCCATGTCGACCATCCGGTGCCGCGGGCTTGGATACACCATGAGATTGGACGCTGCCATTTGGAGACGGGGAAGTACGTCAAGGCGTTGCGCAAGGCGACGCAGTGCCGGGAATGCGCGGAGGAGGCAAACTCGAAGAAGTGGACCTTCCATGCCGACCTGCTGCGGGCGCAATGCCTGACGATGCTGGGTCGTTTCGCTGGTGATGACTCTATTTCTCAAACTGTTGTTCCAAGTCTTTTCACGAACATCTCTTTCTTCTTCTTGGCCCAATTTCGAATCTTTCGGGCGCGAAAATAGTTAAACCCCCACTGCCAGAGCTATTACATATCTTTCTTTCTTCGGAATATCAGTGATGTTTTTTTTGAAAACTAATTTCTAATCTTCGAAATGTTTTCAGGATATAATATCACTTCTAGGCGCGTAGTGGCTTTTCGTCACTTTTGTTCTACTAAACAAATAACGTACATAACGTTTTTCCGTAAGTTTAAGTTCTATCTGAATTACTCGAAAAAACATCTGAAATATCTGGTTATATCAGAGTTGTATGACTGAACTGTAAAAAAAGAAAAGAGGAAGAAAGAAGG
>NW_012130097.1:541735-544369 GCF_000143395.1 Atta cephalotes
TATATATATATATATATATATATATATATATATATATATATATATATATATATATATATGTGTATGCTTATAAATTAGATTTCAATTGTATAAATGTATTTTTGCTAATTGTTTTATTTTAGAGAAGAATATTATATATAAATACTTTTATTTGAAACTTTAATCGAAATTTTATTTATAAGTTATAACTTTACTTACGTATATATGAATATACATCTTTAATAATGGTATAATGTTGTATTTGCACGTATTTTTTTATAGTGTAGCATGAGATAGATTTCTATTAAACGGAAAACAGGTCACTATGCGTTATTGTTCCAGATATGCATGAAACTTACGAAGACAGATTATACGAAGATAGATTACAAAGATTATTTCTCGTGCACGGGAATGCTTATGAAAGCTGCCGCATAGTAATTATAATAGCTTTCACAGTATCGATCGTTTGCTTTAAAATTATTATTGCTTATCTTTTAAAGGAATTATATTTATCAGAATTTGTCTTATAAGATTACGTTAATATATGATTTAATAAAGAAAACATTTGCCAATGGCATACATAAGAGAATAACAGAATAGGATAATTATATAGGTAAATATAAGTTTATACATAACGGCGGCTAATTAATTGTTCTTGCCAATTAATAAATTAAGTATCGGTATATCGCTGCGATAAAAGATCAGAGTCTGCAAAAGGGACAAGGAAAATGTAAAAGGCTGGGGCTGAAATTTCAGATACATACGTTTTGGAACACAGCCTAGTATGTTATATCGTACCGTATTGTATTGAAAATCGATTTTAAACGAGTGAAATTGGTTGCGAGAGGTTTCCGTCTGAAAAACAAATCGCGAATATCTTCGATCAGGCGGACTCACGTATCCGGACTCGAGCGATATGAATGGCTATCTCTGCCAGATGGAAGCTCAACAGCACCGTGCGCGATCTCGATATCACCAAACAGACCGTGGAAAACGCGGAGAGTCGTGCGCGCCTTCAGATAAAGACTAGCGTTTCGAAACTATCCCATGGAAATACTCGACAGTTTGCACAAGCCCTACATCACGAAGCGGACGAGTTGTGCCAACGGTAGAATAATCAATATCTGTTAATGATATTAAGTACTGGATGGCATTAATCGCACTTCATATTTCATGACTTTTGATTAGCTTAGCTAATTTGACGTGAGCGTAACGCCGGTCTCGAGAGTTCCGCGTTGAATAATTCTAAAATCGATCACCATTTTCAGAGTTACATCAAAAGCACATTAACCCCTTACTCGCTTCTGTTTCCCGTTTTTTTGTCACGTTTTAAACACCGACCATTTTCTTATTAATATTTTTGTTTCTGAAAAGATATTATACGGTCCTATTGGATCGCGTACGCGTAACATGTAACAATGAGAGAGGAAGAGCCATTGTGCCGCCTTGACGTTCTGTAATTTTCAACTGGAAATTGGATCTGCACACATGAATACATAGAAATGATCACGGTATATTCCTATTAACTTAGTTACGTCCAACGTGTCAATATTATGTACGGATATAAAGATTGATCGCCATGTATAAGTAATGAATAAAATTTTCTATGCGAAAAGAAATGATATTAATTATCTATCGATTATTCTTAATATCCTCAAGTAAGAGGAGTAACTTTATTAATTTAATATAGATGATAATCAAGAGAGTTAATAGACGATAACACAGAGTCCCCAAATTATAATGATAAAAAAAATTGTTTTTGATTTTTGATTTACGAAATTCCTGTTTTGTCTTTCTAAAAATTTTTAAAAATTTTCTCTCTAAATCTTTTATCTTCAATAAATTTCATCTAAGAATTAAATAAAGAAAGTTTGGTTTAAAGAAATTTTGATTTTAAGATTGTTTAATTTCTCTATTGCAATGATTCTATTACATTGCTCCTTAATTGTTTCTCAATTATAATTTTATTTCAAATACCACAAGCATTTTAATAAATTGATAATTACGGCGTTTAATCTAATAATATTTTAAACAGAAATATTAATAAATATTTTCGTGAACTACGTAAATTTATTGGACATAGCAGGGCGAATTAGTTATTGATAAAACTTAGCATAACTTCATGCACCGAATATTTAAAATTTAAAGCTCATTACGATAATTAGCTCATTGTTGTCATTAATGCTATAAGCATTGTTGTCATTAATGCTATAAGCATTTCGACCGCATTTAAGAAAAATGGGTCGTGGAGAATATCGGAAATGTTGCCAATACGTCTCGTTCCCTGAAAGAATATTCAACGAGAATATCACTTTATAAACGGCCGATGTTCAGCTTTTGCGGATAGCCATGAGCATTTTAATTCTACAAATAGATTTCCTTTTTTCTTGATTTAAAAAAAAAATCTCTCCGACAGCCTGCGGCTTAATTCCTGTGTAAATAAAGCGATAGAGGTTTTTTTGCAATAACATTAAATATTGTTAAGTCATATTTTTACTGAAAGTTTTGTCTTTAAATAAATGTATAATTAAATATCAAGTTCTTAATTAAATATATCTATAGAATTATTTGTTATTTTATATCTTATACATACATATACACACATATATTANATTTTTATATATATATATATATATATATATATATATATATATA
>NW_012130097.1:545414-550378 GCF_000143395.1 Atta cephalotes
AGATACTAAATTTAATTATATGTATATATATATATATATATATATATATCTCTTGGAATCTTTTGAAAAATCCAATTTAATATATTTGATATAGATTTAATTGCTTCGCTGAAATTACGTGACTTTAAGAAATATTGGATCTACTCGCCACTTGAGTATATAAAAAGAATGATTTTGCTAAAATATCTAAAAATTTAACTGGATACAGATTTGAAAATAATTTTGTTCGGATAATCAATTATCTAAAACGCTGAAATCATTATTAAAGTGTTAAAACTTTTTGAAGCATTATCATCAATATTTAACTTTTATAGAGAGAGAAAGAGAGAGAGAAAGAGGAGGGGAGAGGATTTATTTTCAAAATCTTATAGTTTTTTCTTGAGTAAAATTTGTTATAATTTATTATTTTTCATTGTCTTTTTTGCCTAAAAAAAATGCTATTTCACTATAATGGCTTTTTCGTCCTATAAAGGTTAAGTGTTCTATGTAATTACTTAAATTATTATTATTAGATTTATATGTAGTTAAATTTTAGATAAAACCGTTCTATCCATGTGATATGGTTGGGTAAGATTATAAAAAAAGAGTTCAGTATACGATCATTCTCTAAGATAAGCTCTGTTTCACATAGAGGCTCTCGAGGAACTACGAATCGCTGCGAAGATCAGTGAAGAGGAAGGCGACACGCCAATGCTGTCTTACATTCGAGATCTAATCGAACAGCTGAATCGTGCTCTGCGCGAAGTCACGTTCAGCGAGGAAAGATGCTTCGAAAGTATTCTTCGAAGACTATCGCCGCGTTGCAAAGAACCTAGACTATCCGAGGGGAACAAGGCGATAACAAGTTCGGGTATTAAGAGAACGACACGCAGCAAGGACAACGTCGCTTTAACGCCACCGTTTTATTCTGACTGTCTGGAGGACGAAATCCTCGATCAACGTGAGATAGGTATTAGGCTGAAGGAAATTTATTAAAGGGGATATCAAAACTTTTTGTATTCATCGAAAGATTTAAAATTTATTATTTGAAAAAACGATCAAACATGGAAAAAATTATTTTGTTGAAGTATCAAAAAATTTAAATCAAAATAATTATGTGGAAAGCTCAAATATGAGCAATGTTGCAAAAAATCTTGATTTTACATAATTATTTTGACTTGGTCTAACAAAATTATTTTCAGATTTTTATCCACCTAAACTTTTAGATACTTTACCAAAAAGTTCTTTTCATGCATGCGAAATACTTGATGTATTACACGTACTTTTAAATAAAATATAAAAAGGTTATAAAAAAATTACAAATTTTTCTATATTGTATTTAAAAGTAATACAAAAGTTAGGCGGTGATTTAGAATCTGGATCAAAAATTATTTTAACAAAAGCTTCAAATTAATACAGAGTTGGATTCAAGTTCGGTGGACAGCGCCGTATCCTGCAAAAGCAAAAACACTAATTTAACATATGCGATCGACTCTTATACGGACGTTTCATACAGAGACAAGCTTGACAGAACGAGGATATGTGATGATGAACTTTTGTCATGCGAGTCGCACATGACGTTCCGTACCTATTACAAAGAGTCTAGACACTCCATCAACGAGGACAAAGCATCAGTCTCTTTAAAACAACCAATCGCAACATGCTCCAGTAATGTCAAAAAGTGCGGCGGACAAACTGAATGCGAGACATTCAGGATTTCGAGATCCTACGAGGGCGTAACTTTGACACCGTTACTGACAAAGCGCAGCATGATGCCGTCGTTGGAACATCGTGTGGCCGTTCGTCACTCACTGAAGTGGAAAAACAAGATAATGATGAAGAATCCTTCGTTCACGAAGAATTTTTCAACTTCGATGTCTCTACCGAAGACTAAACGTGCTAAACTAAGGAAGAATGTTCGGAATTACGCTACGACGAAATTATGATGAAAAATCGAAGGGGTATGCCATAACAATTTTAGCACAACAAAAAGTGAATTTTTTTACTTCCTTTAACGCTCTAAAATTGATAATAGAATCTATTAGATCCAATTAAATAAATTTAATTATAAATCTCTGTCAAAAATGTCAAATAATTCAATTTTCTTTATGTTACATCCAACAAATTTAGATTATTCTTTCTGTTAAAGTCACAGGATGAGACTACAAGGTTTTAATATTGTCTTAAAAATCAGATAATGATATCGTTTTTTTTATGCGATTCTTGAATTATGTCAGTTTAAAAATAATTAGTGTATTTTAATTAACATAAATTTTATAGACTCAGCGTCAATCAGGACTATAACACACAAAATGCATAAGCACAGTATAACGTAGCCTAAGATCGGATAAAATCTTCGTATTGATTTATTTAACTAATTTAGTCCATAAAGAGTCTGATTATTTATTTACATAAATTGCTTCAGTGGTCTGAATTATGTTATATTGATGCAGCTTATGTCATTTTTTTGGTGCTTATGTCATATTTGTTGTTTGAATCATTTCTTGTTTTATAATAAACAATAAAGAATGATATAAATAACGTTAATATCTCCCGGAATCCTTTGCATATAATGGTCTCTATTGTGTTACAGATTTTGGCATCAGCTCCGAAGGATTAATGAAACCTTTGATGAGATTCATTGATCAAAACAAAAAATAACTAATAATAAATTAAAACAAAAATATAATTTGTAAATTGTCTATAATAATGTGTTCATCGAATGCAATTTGTTTTATTTTTTTAACATCCACGAATCGCGTTTGATTGCATAGCGTTTCGGCATACGTCAAGTCACGCTTTATTTACTCGTGCGAGGTGTATCATGTGTGTAATTGCCCAATGAAGTGCCGGCTGATCGTTCAGTTAATGAGAGCACGCAACCATAATTAGCTGTGCTTTTTTCTGTTATTCATACTTGTAATCGATCTGGAAACGTGAAATTGAAACAGTGATATAAACAACCTCTACCACATTTATCAGTCTGTCATCTATTCGCTTCTTTTTAATCTTTCTTGCAACAATTTAATATCGTCAAATCTTTTCAATTTCTTTTTTGTTAAAAAAAAAGTAATTGACTATTCTGCGCTAGTTTAAATCGAGTTTTCATCAAATTTGCAGACAAAGGAAAAAAGTATTTAATGTGATAATTGTAATATGGAAGAACATTACAAATATACTACTCAATAAAATTAAAGGATCACTTGAAACCAACCATTAAAAAGGATTAAATTCAAAGTTACGTATCTTTGCGAAAAATGGTCGCAGATTGATATTTAAAAAAGTATTTTAAAGCATGAAACCTCAACTTTTGAATTTAAACTTTTGAATTCGAACGTGTCTCTACAACGCGCCCCAACACTACAACAACTTTTACACTAAAATTAACTTAAAGTAAATCTTAAATAATTGAAGAAATTACCGTTATTCATTTTAAATTGTCACAAGTATCATGGCTCAATAAAAAAAATTCACTTTAAATTAATGTCGTTTGTGATAAAATTGCTATAAAGATATGCGATTAGAGAGAAGCATTCAAAAGTCGAGATTTCAAATACTTTTTTTAAATATCATTCTGCAACTATTTTTAGAGATACATAATTTTGAATTTAGTTCTTTTTAGCATTTGTTTTAAGTAATTCTTTAATTTTATTCAGTAATGTATTTTATTAGTATTCGCGTATGTATTGATATTTTTACCAGAAGTTTTATACATTTAAATAAAGTTCTAAAAAACGTCAAAATGATGTCGTCGAAAATGTACATGTACCGCAAAGCGTTTAAATTATAAAAAGTCAACTATGTAAAATCATTGTCCGATTTGATAAACAAATTGGCACATGTCGTGTAAACGAATGAGTTTATTTAAACGCGTTTATCGCGCTCCTGAAAATATATATATGCGTTTGGCCAAAATTCAATCGATTTCGATGTCAAAGGATGAAGCGGCGTAAAAAGTATCAACGCTGAAGAGCAATTCACGCGTGTAGGCGTGACAGCTCGCCTGCGCAGCATGTAAAATATGAAAGAACGGCAGAAAAATACGGAAGAAAGGAAGAGGAGAGGAGAGCAAAGTTCTAAAAGCTACCTGTTGAGCTATCTATGTTCTCGGCAAGGCTCTTTGTCGAGCTGCCAAGATGGTGAAGAAAATAAATCGAGACACGCGAGAATTTACAATATGCCAAACTACGATTGCGAGTTCAAGTTGCGGCTAAAAGTTCAAATTTCAGAGCTCTGTAACAAACTCATTATTTTCAAATGAGATCGAGGCACTCTGAATTTAGTAACGCAATATAAAATAAAATTCCAGTATTATACTCATTTTTATCACGTAAAATGTTTTATTGTAGCACGAAAATGTAACAACTTCGACATTATAAAATTTTACTCTCTTAGAAAATTTTAATAAAATAAATTAAAATTATGTATAAAACAAAGTTTTAAAATATAAAATTAAATTTTAGAAAGTTAAGTTAATGAAAATGGTTGGCATTGCAATTGCATTATAAATTTTTCAGACAGGTAAAAGCATTTTTTTATATTCTAGGGTAAGATATATTCTCTAAAAACATAAAAATAAAAAAAAACGACAAGGAGAAGAAATAAAAAAATATATACGATATATGAGTAGTAAAAATAATAAAAATAGTAAAACAAAAAAATAATGTAATTGAAAATAAAGACTTTGCAAATTATATAAATTATATAAAAACAGAGCATAATAAAAGTAGTATGGTGAATAGCGTATACAAATACAAAATTGAAACAATACAATTAAGAGAGATACGTAAGTAAAATCGCTATTTATTATGCGAGAGGAATATAGTATATCCTCTCAAGCGCTAAATAAAAATACAATTAATGGAATAAACTAAATTACAAAGAAATGTAACTAAATTAATAGTAAAGAGATAGTAATAATAATAATAAATGAGAGAGAGAGAGAGAGAGAGAGAGAGAGAGAGAGAGAGAGTAATTTACTTATT
>NW_012130097.1:551617-559048 GCF_000143395.1 Atta cephalotes
AGAGAGAGAGAGAGAGAATTTACTATTCATTTTTAAAAAACTCATAGACAGAAGTCTAAACACTTTATATATTCTTTGCTTATACAAAATTGCATTTTTTTAATCTCTCGAAAAATGAAAAAAAGCAGATACAATAATCTGTTTTTTAGACAAGAAATCTTCTTATGCTATTCGATTTGCACGTGTAGTATAAATAGCAACGTCTCGGTCTTGAAACAATTGGTCTTGACTCACTGAGTGGAAAAGAACTAAGTCTGTATGAACAAAATAGCGCAACCACTGTTGCTTTTATTATCACGGAAACTGTTGCTGAAAGTATAAATAAACGTAGAACATTTGTTAAGAGCGCTTGCCTTTAAGAAAATTAAAGCGGACGCTTCTGCAGGTAACATACTGTAATGTTGTAAAAATATGTAGGACTAAAAAAAAAACATTTTATATCTGCAAAGCTGAACTTGGCGACTATATATTAAGGCAGCAATAACGGTATAATATTAATTACTCGTAAAAAGCAGAGAATTATTCGTGATAGTATTTTACCTCTTGAACTTTACTTCGAAACAAATGCTTGTACTCTTATCTTCTCTTTCTCTTTTCAAAGAATTCTCGCATCTTTCTTTTCTACATATTTAACTCAGTATGTAAAATCGGATTCTGCGGTTCTTCGTCACACACGACTGTACACGATTATTGTAAGGGAAATGTATCGAAAACCAACAATAATATCATTAAAACAATTTCGCGCTCGAAAACTAATTAGTAGAGAAGAGAAATTCTCAAAAGGGTTCCCATTTTCCACTTAACCTTCTGATTCGCACACTAAATCTAATGGCGTACAATAAATCCCTATTAACCCCCGCCGGGGGGTTTTATTTAGCACCGACACGTGTGGCCGCTTAGACTGACCGATGTTCTTCAGGTTTCGGATTTAATCAACTGATTTTTCTTTCTTTTTCTTGCAACGAGCTTCATAAGAAATAATTCCCCATTATTCGCATCGAGTGCGGGAAATTATTTCGCGAGAAGAAGAGACTTTCCCCTGGCTTCATTTCGCGGTTAAAACCATCTCCTCAACTTTAATCCACGGGTAGAGAATGTGCGCCTTCTCTCGCACATCGTATATCTCAAACTGAGATTCCGAGTTTTTTGTTAACTCATTCAGACTGAGAATTTAATCATATTTGTAAAGAATAATAAATATATATTACTTTAGCCTTGAACGAAATTTTATCATGTCCTTTTAAAAATACACGGAAAGAATGATTCAATAAAAGTCTATCTAAAAATTTGTAGATATAAATTTGAAAATAATTTTATTTATAAAATCATGAAAATAATTATGTAAGATATGTTGAAACTGAACTGTCAGAATGTGAATATTGAAAGAACCAATTAAAGAACCAATTAAAGAACGATTAAATTAGTTTAAAAAGAAAGGAAATAATGAAATTAAATAAAGAATTATGAAAAAATAAAAAATTTGAGCACTTTATTTTTTACAAAAAACTTAATATCAATCTAAAAAATAGATCAATAATGACCGTTTGATACTTCTTAACATCTGGTTTCTTCTAAGTTTTAAACTTTTTAATTGTTGTCATGCTTAAACAATTCAACAGAATTATTTTCAAACTTGTATCTAGCTAAATTTTTAGATAATTTATCACAACTGTTCGTTGCGATTTTATACCAAAACTTTCTTCGAAAGTTAAATAGAGTGCATCTTTTACTGATTGTGAGGTGTAAAAACGTTTGAAAATAATATTGTAATTTAATATATTTTATTTTTTAAAGGGAACTAACATTTGATGTTTGGCTCATTGCATTATTAATTTGGTTAAAAATTTTAATTCTTTAAAAATATTTATTATTTTAAATAGAATATCCAATTTCGAATTTTGTCCAGATGTAATATGTATGTAATATGAGCGTATTTATCACGCAAAATTGATATAACAGATTTGGCAATAATATATTTCTTATTGATAGCTACAGTTGCATAAATGGAACCTCAACTCTAAAGAAATTTATGGAAATCTTATATTATGCTAAAATTCTTGTTGCCTATTTTTATTCCGATTTACCGAAGGCAAGCTTCTATGTCGCGCCACTTTTACATCAGTCGTATTTCATTGTCAAGATATCGAAATGTGTGTGGTCAAAACTATTTTTGCCAATGGGTTCCGTTACCATCGCATGAATTATAGCTGTGATCTAGATAGAGTTGGATATTGTAAGATATGTAACAAGTTTTCTCTTTCATAGATGTTTTTGGAACACTTGAGACACGCTCGAATATACAGGAACAAAATGAAAGAGAATAAAAAGAATTGCTGTTTTCAAAGTTTTGATATTTTTGTAGAATATAAAATATAAATTCGAGCTATATTTGTCACGCAGTTAACAAAATATGGAATTGCTATTTTTCATTAATCACAAATTGCTATTTTTAAAACTTTTAATATTTTTATAAAATGTAATAAAATGCATTTTAATTATCGTGCAGTTAACAAATTACAGAATCTGAATGAAATGGTAACAAATATATGACATAAATTGCATAACTATTTGTCACACAATTAACAAAACACAAAATTGCCATTTTCCTCAATAATTGTTATTTTTAAAACGTTTAATGTTTTTATGAAATGTAACAATAGATTGTAACTGTTTATCATGCAGTTAACAAATCGCCGAATCTAAATGAAATGATAACAAAATGACATATTGCGTGAACAAATAAAATAATGTAAACAAAATAATGTAACGCGGTCAATATTAATATTTTCAGGCTGGATTTCAGTTATATGTCCGTGTACAAAATTCCACAACCGTTATATCTCGGTTGCGCCGAGAGATGATTTAATGGAATGGGAAAAACAGAAACAATAGTTCGACAAAGTCTCTTGATTATGTTTGGCGTTAGAATAATTCATCCGTAGCTTTTACGCGAGCTTTCCGAAACATTACCTTTTACTCTTATCTATGACTGCCACGCGGGAAGATAGAAGACTTCGCAGCAGCTAAATCGATTTTTGGAGATGCTCCTGTGCTGCGCGCGAGCGCGTGCTTGGAACTTCGATGGAACGAAGAAAGATAGAGTCTGCGGACAATGGGAGTCACGGCAAAGAGAGTGGAGTGATGCGATTAAACCGCGTTAATCTGAAATCTTTATCACTGTTCTATCCGACAACTCAATTAAAGGTCGTAATCGACATCGCATTACATGGAAAATCAATGAATTCTCGACTCCATGAAAATTGAAAACCTTTGCAGAAATTATCACGGAAAGGTAATTGGAGGAAGGTAGTACAAAGTTTTTTCAGTACATAGTACACAAAAAATTTGTATTAATATATTTTACATGTGTTAATATATTTTAAATGGTCACTCAAAAGTTTTGTGTTAATTTAACACATGTGTGAAATGTGTTAGAAGATAATATCATTTAAAATAAAAAAGATAATTAAAATAGAAAATTTTTGTTAAATTTAACATAAAATTTCCAATGGTGTAAGTAAATAAGTAGAAAAGAATACGGCTATGACTAGACTTAATCGTTACTTTTGCGTACTCAGCCAGAAATTGATTCTGTAATAAGCTTAAATATTGTGAACAAAGTCAGCGTTTTATGAGCAATAATTGAAGTCTTATCATGAAATGCTACATAAACCTCAAATAAAAATGCAGAAGAGCAGTTTTATTTACACCTCGTTATTTCACAACGAGCAAATTATACAAACGCTATTGGTGCTAATTGAATTTTCTTTATGCATTTTAATCGTTTGATTTTTCATATTGAGAGACAATAATTAAAAGCTATTTGCGCGCTGTGCGCCTGTCGTATACATTTCCATTTGCAATAGTGGAAACGTAAAAATGATTGGAGTCGCACATTTCGTTTTCTATAGTTCGATCGTGGGAATAACACGTGAATAACGCAACGAAAACGTCCATTAGTTATGATTGATGAATGCGACGTCATAATTTCTATATACTTCGCGTGACATGTATTATAGCACGATCATTAAAAGACGATATCATAGATATTTATAAAATCCATAAAATCGTATCTATAAAATATATACATATATAAAATAATATATATAAAATAAATAGAATAAAAAATTTTGTGTTGCGAAGAAATTTCTTTAAGAATTAAATTTGTAACAATCCATGCATGAAGATCACGAAAAGAGATAGAAAAGAGGTGAAAAAGCTCTCAGATTTAGATTGAGTTTTATAATTTAGCACACCACAAGAAGTAGAGAAGTGAGAGCGATTCACTTAGCCTGGCTTCAGAGCCTTCGGAGCAAGTGAGAATTAGTGAAAAAATCATTTGCAATCACGATCAGTTGAATTCTCAGTTCGTCGCTTTCAGAAAGATAAATGAATTCGCAGCCGGCCGAATAAATCTATTGTTGATCGTGTTAAAACGACGTCAATTTGTCTGTTATAGTCGCCGTCATCGAGGATTCCAAGTATTCAATGGGATTCAAATTAAGATCGCAAAGACCGATCCTCTCTATAATAGACCATAAAAAAGCGTAATTTCGATCAGCAAAATTACATCGGTCGAAAAAGTGCGACGAAGTTTGGTCGCGGACACCGAACTGACGATTATTCACGAGCTGCTACAAAGTAGAACTACGTACTTATTCCATATGCAAATGAACTGTGAGTCGGTATTAAGGAAAATTTATAGATTTGAAATGTCATCTTTTTATGTAATCGTCTCTCTTATGTTTAAGATTAATTTATTGCAAGAAAAGTCAAGAAAGTCTAATTAATTTTATCTCTAAGCTGCGTGCAGTTAAATTGCGCTAATCTATTTTAACAAGTATTTAATTATATGCATAATTACTTATTTACTTTTTATAATCATTATAGTGATATAAAATCGTTGTGCAAAATCTTTGCAATTAAAAATTTTTTAAATGATTAAAATAATTCAAACAAAATTGTAAAATTCATACATACATACATTCATACATACATAAAATGTAATTTTCGCTTCTTTTTTTGTTAATTTTTTGTAGATGATCCCAGAAACTATTTTATAAATTGCTTGCTAAATTTTTATGAAACTTGGATTATGGGATAATTTAATAATGTTTTAATTATTCAAATCTGAGATAAAAAATTCAAACTAATAATTTCAATAATGGACAGAACATTAAAAAATAATTTGATTATCATAAAACTCCGTTTTAGGGAGTTTTTAATTGTGCAATAACATCAAATTTCCAAACTGACTTCCAAACTGACTCAAACTCTGATTATATACCCTATGACACTAGATCCTCTTTAATCGAAGTTACTATTCTTTTGAAATTCGATATTTTAGTCTGTATTAGAAAATCAGACATCAAAAAATTTCTTCGAACCAAGTTCCACGATAATCAATGAAATTTGAATGTTCGAATTTCAGGAATCAAATTCAGCGACCCCAAAAACCTTAGAAAGCAATATCGTCTATGAGTTACTTTATTAAAAAGCTTTGGTCCTCAAAGGGTTAAAGATATATCAGATATAGTCTCTGCAAAAAGTGATTGAAATTGAAAGTTTATATTTTCCATATAAAAATAAACGTCATTTATATATGAAGTTATTCAACAAGTTATTCAATATTTATATTTAACAATACAATTTTTAATAAAATTTTTTTATTTTATCTTATTTATTAGTCATTTTTTAAAAATATAAAATTCTTTTAAAATAATTTTTATCCAAGGTTTAAGTCATTACCAAAGTTTTTGTATTACTCTTTCACATATAAAAAATTTGTAATTTCTCATTTTATTTATTTAAATACTTTATTAAAAAATATGTGTAATACATTTTCTTTCATGTACCTATTTTTTATATTAATTTTCGAGATAATAAATTACAAAACATAAATTAATTACAAATCTGTAAGTTTATAATCTCTGAAGTTTCGCTATCAATCGGCTGTTGATTGATAACTCCGCAGAAATGCTAATTGCTTTTTGCAGCGACTATAATTTACAAGAATCCAAATAATGTACGAACTCTTTTCGTCCGGTTTGATCGACTGCTTGAGAAAAATCATACTTCCTCGGACATGCTTTTTCGGCCCGTAAAATTGTCGCCAAATAACTTCTGACGTGCCTCTACACTTGGAGATAGAAATCGAGCAAAGAAGCAAAATTTGAACGAAAACGTTCGACATGTCGCATCGTGAGAAATTGCATCCGTCATATTTGAAAGCTTTGAATATTTGAATAAATCTCAAAAGCGGGATTAAAAAATAATCAAAGATTCAAACATCGTTTCGGATATATTCGAACCTACTAAAATTTTTAAATACTTCATTTTTTCCGTGCAAATATTTGTTAATCATTAAATTATATTACTTATTGATCTGAAAATATTCTGGAAACTTGATTTTACCCTTTGTTTCCATGATATTTTCTCATTAAGTGCATTCATGTTGTGCACCCATTGTTGTACCCATAGAATCTATTGTTTTCAGGAAAATTCATGTATTGTTTCGCATATCGCTCAGTTATCGCTGTATTATTAAAAGATACTGCAACCATTTTTCAAAGTGTCATTGCAATCTAAAAATACATGGTGTCATCTTTCACGAACGCTACGTGCAATATATTTAGCACTTGAAGACGTTGCATCGTATCTTTTGATAATGGGAGATGTTTGCCGGGATTTATGAGGTTGTATGAAATGGAAAGAAGCGAAAGCTCATCGTCGTCGCTTTCTCGATAAAAGAGAAAAATCAGGCAAAGTGCAGGAAGAAACTTGTGAGGTCGATATCACCGGGAAATCGGGCAACGAATGCCTCGTTTCCTTCGATTCCCAGTTTCTCCCCGTTTCGACTGATACTTACTAGATTTTGTCAAGCTGAGATATAGAGATAAAACATAATCCAGATTTTCTATTTTCAAACTGCTCGCATTTTATACATTTTCTTTCAAGCTATCTGTAAAAATGTCGCGTCTGAAAAGGTGATGAACAGCGTATTAAGGCTTAAACTGAGTGGATTTAAACAACAAATATACCGAGAAAATATTAAAATCGTGTGTATACTGAAAAAAATTAAATTAAAAAAAATATGGGTATAAATAATTCTAATAAATATTTTTTAAACATACATTACCGATGTGAACCTGGCACTCAACTTTATCAAAAATAAAAATTAATACTGCAGGCCGTTTATACTTCGTTTGTACTTGTTTGTACCGATCATTATTTCATTTGTACCTCAAAGATAAACAAAAAGTGAAAAATAAAAAATGGCGCGCAACTTTAAGATTTTTTAATTTCATTTATGCCATTCGAAAGAGAATCGTTTGTACCCGTTTGTACCTCTCTTACTTTCATTTGTACCTCGAAGGATTCGGAGATACTATATAGGGGTTGCGCAAAAACTGAAACGCGCTGTATCTCGCT
>NW_012130097.1:560489-565416 GCF_000143395.1 Atta cephalotes
CATTTATGCCATTCGAAAGAGAATCGTTTGTACCCGTTTGTACCTCTCTTACTTTCATTTGTACCTCGAAGGATTCGGAGATACTATATAGGGGTTGCGCAAAAACTGAAACGCGCTGTATCTCGCTGGCCATTTTTTATTTTTCACTTTTTGTTTAACTGTTTGAGGTACAAACGAAATAATGATCGGTACAAACAAGTACAAACGAAGTAAAAACGGCCTGCAGTAGTAATTTTTATTTTTGATAAAGTTGAGCGCCAGGTTCACATCGGTCTATACATTTCTTTGCTTCAAGAACCATTAATTTAATTTAACTATCATTTTTTATTTCCATTGAATATTTATTTATTGGAAGTAAATGTTAATTAGTATTTAAAGAAATATTAAGAATATATATATTAAGATTTAGTACATTTTTTTCAGTGTAGGTTAGCTATAAGTTGGTTCTACCTTACAAAGAGTTTCCTCTCTTTAATTTTAAACAAAACATTGTGAAATACAAACTAAATATAGTGTTGTAAAATATGAATACATAAATTACAGAAATTAATAATCATCATTTAATAGTTATAGAAAACGGTTATTCATCTATGAAATATTACATCACAACTATGATATTCTGCATTTTGCTTTATTGGCAATACCAGTAACAGAGTAAACAAATAGAGCAATAAACTGATGCAATCAAATCAAACGGACAATCTGCACGAGCTATTATTGTTATCAGTTTTAATCATATAATTATTTACAAACAGAATATTGTGCGTGCATGCCTATATTGGATCTGGTTATCCTATTTTTTTAATACACGGAGAAAATTTTATATTTAAAATTATTATAATGTTGTAGAAGCTGCGAACTATCATGATAATTATAATTTAAATGCTATAGCTATTTTTTTAAAAACAATAATGCAATGTAATTTTTTTACACTTTTTCATAGTAAAAATTTTTTATTATAAAATCAAAACTTATTGAATAAAAGTTAGTATTGTAAAGATAAATAAAAAATATATACCTAGCAAATTTTGTTTGCATAGTAAAAATGAACTATTTTCATATTAGAATATGGCTTGAACACTGGCTTTTAACAAAAATTACTTTATTTATGTGATAAAATGTAATATTATCATAATTATAAAAAAAAGTATAAAAGTTATGTCGGAATCATGTGATGGTCCATCGAAAATACAAGACATAATAAAGTGTAATTTAAAATTGTATTAAAGCTTAATATAAAATTTTCTCTCCGTATAGATAAAGAATTTTTAAAAACAATATCTCGAGAAAATCAATTTTATAAATTAATCCAAATATAACTCTCGAAAAAAAATATCCAGATGATATGACATATTATAAAAAGACACTCGAAATATTTTAACCCATGGTCGCAAAAATGAATTAATACAACTTTGTTGATGAGAGCCAACATCCAAAAGAAATTATCTTCACCATTGATGAAAACGCTGTGCCTCCCTTTTTATTATTCCGAAGTGGAGGAATACACGACAGGAGAAAAATATGGCTCATGTAAAAATATGAAATACATCGTGTAAAAATACGGACTACAAAGATTTTTCTTCACGCTCTGGCAGCCTCGTACAAATGTCGCACGTGTTCCGATCGGATGTCATGAAATTCAAATAACGTTAGTGCCTTCAATCCGTTTCGTTCCAGTAAAGGGATTTATGAAATCAGGGCATCTACGCGTGCATCATTAAAGACAGCCGCGAGAGTAAAGCTAACGAATTCTGGCTCACAAGTAGTGTTAGAAATTTATATGCCGGCGTCTCGTTGCTTCGTACAGCCACTCGACTTCGCATCATTAACTTGGATAAGAAACTAGGTAACATGAATTTGATTTAAAGAAGATACAATCAAGTGTGAGTGTCATGCAAAGAATATAAAAAGCAGATTTATATAATTTAAAACTGACTGTGGTATTTACAAAAGAAATTTTTGGTGAAATAAAAACTCTGCGGAAAATAAAAGGTAAAAAAATGATTAAATCGATCATATACACAAGTGTCTTTTTTTTAATACTCTCTATATTGCAGTAGTTTAAACTGACGTAAAAATAGGAAGATGGGTCAAAAGGTAACAACGAGATGACCGACTTTCAATTGGCAAACAAAGAGAGAGAGAGAGAAAAATGCAGTCAGTGCGAAGCAAGAGAAAATCGATAAGATTTTCTTTAAAAAGAAATCGGTATCGACGGAAAATCTTGAGGCCGGAGATTGCCATTAAAAAGAAACACAAAAAGCAAGACAGAGAGTGCAACTTATTCCGTCAGCGTTCCACCGTGAAGTGAACAGAAGGAGCAAGCGAGGCAAACACGAAATAAATTGTAGTGATCCCTCCGAGATTTTCAATCGCCATTAGCCTGGACGAAAACTGATATTGATTATACTTCGGAAAGCTTTAACTTGTTCAAGCGATGTTTGAATGGAATATCGTGATATAATACAACGGCGAACGTAATGCATTAATTTCCAATTTACGTAATTCGATCTGACATTAAATAAAAAAAAGAGATCCGCGATAATTAGAATTTCGATTCATTAATTACAATTAATCACGCCATATATAGATAAATGCCATTTTATGATCGCAATAATTGCGACGGAGGGCGTTATAATGACTTATGCAAATCGTTTAAGCACCATCGTTGATTTTCCAACGATTTAATAAGTCATAAATCATCGGCGGACGTGAGCGTTCGGATACATCATCGTTCAGTGAAGCGTATGTTCGAATATTTCACCATTTTATCCTAGTTCAAACACAAATACACACACATATATACAGGCAAGCACGATGCACATTATCTGCAATGCAAAACCCATTGACGTCGAAGTTTTCTTCGTATAACGCTGTGTTCGATCTATCAAGGATAGTATCGATACACACGAGGTTTCGCGAGACGTCACTTTTGTCGGGACGATCGATTTCTCATGTAATACTTGAATGGTGCTGTTTATGCGCGCAAATGCGGCTTTCTCTCTTAGAACGTCGTATCTTCAATTTAATATTTACATAAGCATCGGCACATATGCATGTAGAGGAAGTTCTCCATGTTCCCCAGAATATGGAATATTATATTTATAAGTAACGTCGCTTTCTCTTGTTGTATATCCACAAAAATAGGTCGACCGAAATCGACGATTTATGTCAAGAGCGATCGAAATGTAACGAAACAGAAAGACCAGAAGACATGACACTCTATCGATTTAGGAATAAAAATCACCGCTATTAAAGTTCGATCAAACTAGTTCTACAAAAAAAAGTGGCCAGCACTTGAAACAGAAGCGTTATTCATTGCGAATTTTTAATATTCAACGTTGAATATTTTAGTAATTTAAACTGTGATGCATAAAAAGGGAATGTATGAATCTTTAAAAAAACTTTTATTGCTACACAAAAAGAACAGTTTCGCTATAGCATCTAAAACTTTAGCTAGATATAGATTTAAAAATATTTGTGTTGAACTACCAAAATATAATTGTAATGTAGAATGTTCATGTTGATAATGTACGATAATGTACGAAAAATTTGAACATTCCAGCAATCAGTTTAAACATTTTTCATTTGGACGATTTAATAAAAATATTTTCAGATATGTATCTAGCTAAATTTTTAAGTACTTCAGCAAAATCATTATTTCTGTATATTGTACAATCAAACATTATTTTAAATTTTTTCTTGTATATGCGTGTATTAATGATTATTTGAAAATAAAGTATATTATGTAATTATTTTAAAGTTATTAACACATAATAAATAAATATATTATAAAAGTATACCTACGGCCGGACATACTGTGTATTATTCAGGGTAATTTCTCTTTCCCAAGCATGGATATTTTCCATTCAAAATTGCCTATCAAACGATAGCATCAAAGATATGGTATCTCTATAAAAAATATTCAATATTGCATCATTAGACGCAACCTAGTTTTTGTAAAATTCCAACTGTATTCTTTCGTGATTACATATTTCGCTATTCAAAATATTTTCTTAGCAAAGAGGCGCGCGTGGCTGGTGATTAAATTGCTTCCTGACATACCCTGGCCAACCCTTTGGCCACTCTCGTGCAAGTCGAACATAAATTCTTCATTACCGCTAAGTACTTATTCTGTAAATGCACCTAGGTGTATGGTATGTTTTCTAGCGTTCGAGTATATTTGTCAAATATTTATTCACATGCTAACATCTGTCCATTTACTATGGCTTGGAAAAACATGCATATAAAAAAATAATCAAACCGAGTTCTTCTCGAATTCAATTAGAAAATTCAATCCACATACATTTGAGTTAAATTATTCGATAAAAAAGAGAGAAGAGTATATATATATATATATGCTTTAGCTGCTAAAATAATATGTATAATTTAGAAAGGTATATAGGGTAGTAAATTGCAAGCATGAATGCATGCTTCCTGAATTGCGAAAAAATTATGATGGAAACGTTACGCAACGAAAAAATAGAACGAGATAGTTCACGAGGTAACGTAATACGTTAAACTCAGCTAATGCGTCCCAAGGTATTAACTTTATTATCGGATGTACTAGATGACACGTGTTGCTCAGTATCGCATTGTACATTTTTTGTGATCATGCACAAGATACTTTGAAAATTACGTAAATTGTATAGAGATAATAAGTATAGACATAGACTATTCATGCCCTTGTTAGCTTCTTTGCTCTATATTAGAAAAAATTAATCAATCAGTTCTTTTCAATTTGATATTTCAGAGAGAGAGAGAGAGAGAGAGAGAGAGAGAGAGAGAGAGAGAGAGAGAGAGGAGGAGGAGGAGGAGGAGGAGGAGGAGGAGGAGGAGAGAGTACGTACTACTACTACTAAGTATAAGTAGTAGTAGTAAGTAATAATAATAATAAGTAATAGTATATAGTAATAACTACTAATTA
>NW_012130097.1:565436-573356 GCF_000143395.1 Atta cephalotes
TAGTAGTAGTAGAGAGAGAGAGAGAGAGAGAGAGAGAGAGAGAGGAAGGAGGAAGGGAGGGAGAGAGGCAGGAGAGGAGCAATGCTTCAATCTACATTGTAAAAATGGTGTGCAAAATTACATAAATAATGTGTATAAGAATTACACAATTTGTAGTGAAAAATTGCGTTTTTATAAAAATTAGTACTTTTACTCTCTAATCGTGTAAACATCTTTATATTTAAAAAAAATTGTGACAATAATTTATATATTATATAAATATATATATATTTTATAATTATATTTTATAATTCCTATGTAATGGATACATTTTTATAACATAATAATAATATCTCACATATATTATATTTGCATATATATTTGCACAAATCAATAACACAACTTATAAAAAATTGCACGTAATTTGTTGGCGATTTAATACGTAAATATTTCTATAAACTTAACTTCAATTATATATGTAAATTTTTATTAATTTTTGTAAATTATTTAATTACTAGAAGGAAGAATAATTTTATTTGTAAGTTGACTTTGTACAAGTAAATATATCTCTAATGATAAATCTCAAAATTACCCACTGTATTTGTTTGTCACCTTTTCCAAAATAATAGTGACAACTTCGGCTATGTTCTAAAATTTACTGCCAGCACTGAAAATCTATAGTGCACGTAATGTAAACTATAGATTTTCAGCACTAGCAATAAATTTTAAAACATAGCTTTCGTAGGAATGGGCAATCTATTTCTTCTTATATCTTATAATAAATTGCAAATATATCCTTAGACCTTACGATTTTTGTCACTCCTATTCGCGCGAGATCGATTTTGATTTTATCATTCGCTTAACTACATACATACACATTGGAAATGCTATTAATAATATTGATGCGATATCCGTGACCTACGACAGCAAACACTTTTTCTTTCTAGCATCTGGATATTAATAGAAAGAACTTATATAAGATAAGAGAGGCAGAAAAAAGAATCTAAGTGATCTATGTATAATTACAGTCATTACGCCCTTCGAATTCAGTTTGCACGATGTGTGCACCGCACTTTGCAAACTAAAGTTCCAAATACATAACAGACATTTACGCTTTTAATAC
The DNA here is from genome assembly GCF_000143395.1 of Atta cephalotes. Taxonomy (NCBI): domain Eukaryota; kingdom Metazoa; phylum Arthropoda; class Insecta; order Hymenoptera; family Formicidae; genus Atta; species Atta cephalotes. The sequence goes on from NW_012130097.1 coordinate 566,539, forward strand.
GCGCTTATATGCTCTGGAGGATCGGAAATGAAACTATATAAAGTTCACCAAGTTCAGTCGCGGCGCGACGCACTTCTTCGCGGAACTAAGTTTGCACTTGATACACAAATAAATGAACATGAAACATAAAATGCGAACAACTTTTAACACTCTAAAAATATCGTTACTAAACTAGTTTCTCGAAAAATATGCAAATTGGAAAATTTTATTATCATTTTTTTTTTTACGTCCAAAGACTCGCCTTAAACAGTATTTGCATTAAAATATTACAAAAGAAAAGAACCGCTTTAACCGGTTTGAAGAATTATGCGCATGTTCGCTTGTAAATTGTCTCATTCTGAAATTTTCTAAAATTCAATGTAAATTCATTACGCGTTTAATTTAGCATGCATGAGAGTCGCGAGCACGTATCTAGTTTACAAACATTTTCCATCTTCGTGTTGCTGATTCAGCAACATGATCGATGAACTTAAAGAAGCATTTAAAATTTCTACACTTAAAAAAGAAAGACATGGTACTAGCAACTATAAAGGAGATATCTTTTTTAAACATAGAATTTTTTTAATATATTAAATCATTTTAACTATAAAATAATGTATAATTCAACTATATGTATATATATATATTAATCTTATATATAAAACTTGTATAGTTGTTATTTCTACAATTGCTATCACTACATTATTTTTTTCTCTATAAGTATGTGTATATATTTTTAATTGTTTTCGTCTATCATTAAATTTTACTATATATTAAATAAGAAAGAGTAATGGAACAACGTTAACAGATGAACATTAAAGGAGCAACAGTACTCCAATTTCTTAAGTTAAAAAAACATTTTGTTATTTTTAATTTCCATACGTGTCAAAATGTAAATTAATTTATTTTTTATTAATTTCAAAGTAAAAACTAACTTTAAGTCAAATTTAATATATTTTCTTAAGTTAAATTGTTTAACTTTGTTGTTTTAGTTAAATTAAAGACATATTGATTACAAGCAGTAGCGATCTATAAGTATATTATATAAAAATGATCAGGATTGAGAACGTAACTTTAAAAATAACTTGTTCACTTTTTCTCGTAACGATCGTTACTTTTTTTATGTCTGTCAAGATAACAGAAATTATATTTTCACAGTAATGGTAACGGATTCAATCATTATTTTTATCGAAACATTAATCCTTTATTATCTTCATAATTATTCAATAGTTTATATTATTTTTAATTAATTTAAATAATAAAGAAATATTTTATAATAGAGAGAGAAATTTAAATATACTTTTAATAAGTAATGCGTTACTTCCTAACTCTGAAAATGATTAAAAATGACTCAAATTGGGTCAAATAATTTGATATTATGAATTTAACATTGCAGCTTTCAAGAATTAACTGTCCCGAATGTTGCGTCATTATGAATATCTGATAAATATTACGTGAAAATATCTGCTTTAAAATCTTGCATCTACCTCTTTATAAAAACAGAATTTGAAACGGAAAAAAATTCACCATTTGCTCTTACTACGCTCTTATAAATAACCTGTTAATAATTTATAAATATAAGCTTCGTCAATTTCATTCGCGATAACAGAAGTGTCATATAATGTGTGAAATGCGACGGAGTCCATAATTTGTGGTGGACGATTGTTGCGTGCCATTTTCAAACTTTATGATAAATCGCTATTATAACACACAGCACGTCTCGAACAGCCGGGGCACGAGGATAAGATGTTTTATATACCGTGACACATCGCGTATATAGCTGGTGGCGCTCTTATATATTTTCCGGAAAAAACGCCGTGAAGTAACTTTTTGCCCAGTTTTCTTTTTGCATAAAGAGCCACGAAGTACATATATGTCTGTTATTCCGGAAAAAATTCTGTTCCACTAAAGAAATAAACTCTTCATAATATTATGAGAGATATTCTATTCAATTCGTCCCGGTGAGTAGCTAAAGTGTCAAACATTGATTGGGTAATTGTGTAATCAGTGCATCGCTTAAATGGTCGATTATCCAACATCGAGTTGCATGGGAATAGATAATCCATTGTGTACATATATTTGAATAATTACTATTCAGTCTGTTTGGGAGGACAATACATTTATACGCGAATATATTCTGTTTCAACATATAGACTAGCTCCATGTTTGCAATAAGTAATGTCGCAGTAAGTAACGTGAAAAGTTGAAAGGAGGTGAAAAATTTTGCCACCTTTACCGCTCATGTCAGTATTTATCTCATCCGCCGCATATGATACACTGCAGTCATATGAATTAGAGTGATGCACTTTGGATTTCAACTTGAAAAAGAAGATTACTTATCATAAATCCTCTTTTAAACTACACATTGAAAGAGCTTTTTCGCAAAAAAGATACAAGTAATACATGAGAATATACATAGCACTGATACATTAAATTTTTATGCTGGATCGATAATTGTCACAAATTATTAAACATATGTAGAATGAAAAGAGCTTTGCTAAAGCTCTTTATTAAAAAATTTAGCTAAACATAGATCTAAAATAATTTTGTTAGATAAATTCAAAATAATTATATAGAACGCCTAAATATTAATAATAATGCTAAAAGTTTTAATATTCTAGCTATCAGTTTGAGTATTACTACGTAATTATTGATAGCTTAAAACAATTATTTTCAGATCTGCAAGTTCAAAAATTTCAATAAATACTATTTTTGCAGAAAAAATGTACACTAATTGTTTGTCAAATGCATTTACCTATTATATTTGTTTAATGTTGATCCATTTTATATTCAAACTAAAAAAGTATTAACGTACCATATTTTAATTTAGTTTCCAATGCAAAGAAACAAAGAAAATTTTAAATAAATACTAAAATAAACGAACAAAAAATTAAAAATTGTGTTGCAAGTAACATATTCTATTCTATCGATATGTAAGAAAGAACGGGAGAAACAAAACTACAGATTACGAAAACAAGTGTGCCAATAATCAAATAAATAAACATTTCGTTTAATGTGCTGCATTAATTCATTGTAATGCAAGTTCTGAAGATTATTCTACATAAGTTGCAACACTTGTCGCAATAACCAATCAGAAGCGTCAATAATATTGATGCTTCTGATTTCCTGTCATATTGCAAACTATGTTTTGTATTCGCGACCTACGCAGAATAATTTTAAGAGTTTGAATATTATATTTTTTTAAAACTATTATACTTTTTAAAACTATACAGAAAATATTAATTTGAATTAATAAATATTTAACATTTAAAATATAAAAATAATTTTTTGTCTGTTTTTTTCTATAAATTTTGCCATTTTATCGAAACTTTTGAAAAGTTTATTTTAATGTTAGATATCAAAAGAACAATGATCTCAATCTCTTGAGTTAAATAACTCATAAAAATTTATTATTTTTAACTTTCATGTATGTTAAAATGAAAATCAATTTATTTCTGTAATTAATTTCGAAGTAAACAACGTCCATAATAATATATACACTTAGTAAATAATGAACTAAATTTGAGTCAAATAATACATTTTCTTGAGTTTAATTTAACTCCATTGTTTTAATTAAAATAACGACATATATAACGTAAGAATAGTGACAACTTATTGAAACAATTAAATAACTCAAATTTAACATTATGAATTTAACAATGTAACTAAATTTTTAGATACTTCAGTAAAATCATTCTTTTTATATGTCTATCCAATAATATTACAACATTATGAAGCAGTTGTCGCATTAATGTCGCTGGGAAATATTGCTGCGTCACACAATGTCTCGAAATATAACCGACCGTTAAACCGACCATGCCCACGTAATTATGTAGTTTCAGGCAGTCACGATTCGCATGGCCGCTGTCACGTAAATGGAAATGATTTAGCCGGCTGACGGGGTTTCGAATCCCCACGAACTTATTCTAGTATTCATCAGCACAGCTGCGAACGGCACCTACGCCTTTATCTCCTTCAGCTGGTAGCGGCGTGCACAGCGTGCAGGTGAGTATTGATCGTCGCGGAAGTGCGGCAGGGACGAGCGGCAGACGAAGAAACGGCCGAATATATAAACGGACGCGAGGCAATATGTGCTAGAGATAAATGCGTGGACAGACCAATCGGAGGAATCGGAGGAGGAGAAAAAAAGCGAGTTATTTACGGGGAATCTAGGTCGGTCTCTGTCCGATGACGGCCGACCAGAGCGGAGCAACAGGCAACCTGTAGATTTCAAAAGGGACTATTAAGGCACTGATGCGCAAATGACTCTGAAAGGTCTGTATTACATATTAGGTCTTTTACAAATGCTTTCATATTTACTAATTGTAAATATATATCTTTCCTATATATCTTTTAGGAATATTGAAGAATCACACCTGGATGCTTGAATATTGTGATTATTCGCAGCAAAAAATTTCCGAGGAAACAACTTTTAAATATATGTCATATTTTAACAATATTAATATAATAATATTTTAACTATTTCTTATTTGTTTTTTTAAATACAGTGCAAAAAATATTTGTACAAAAAAGATAGAATATTTTTTGGAAAAAAAATTTTTTTTTTAAAGTAAATATTAATTAGATACTTATTTATGATATATGATAATGTTTTATTCATAACAAAAGAAGTTGGTAAAAACAAATCATGTTCATAATTTTAAAAACTAACTTTCTCGATTATATAAATTCTGTATGTATATCCAGATAATAAAATTTTCCATTTTCCTCATTACTAATATAATAATATTAATTACTTTATATTTTAATATTTAATTTTAATTATTATACATATTATTATACATATTATCTTCTAGGTAAAATAATTTTGAAAAATAATACTAATATATAATAATAATTTTTTCTTTGTCAATCAATTGTTAATATTTACTTTCTAAAAATAAGGTCTTCTTTAAAGATATCTTATACGAATACTTTTTGCATTTACTGTATAATATTTGTGAATACGAATTTAACTCAGTTTAGTTATAAATTATTACTGTTGTCTATTTTTGTTATTACATTTTGTTTCTAACTCAAAGGATTAAATTACCACTGCTCTTTCGATATCTAATACTGTACTATAAAAATAAATATGTATCAACATGTAGACACATTAGAAAAATAATTATGTAACGACTAACGTTAAGGCTCTTATGCCGATTAATGCATGGCGTTATGAAAAACGCACGAGATAATTCGTTGAATTTTTTGTCCCAGAGATACAAATCGCATGCGAATTAAAACCGAAGTAATTCCGGTTTGAGTTCAATTTCCGTCGCGCCGTAGATATACGGGAAAAAAATATATCTTGTGCCGATCGTCATGTTTTTGATCGCACGAGTCAATATATAGAGATTATTTTCCAGTATCGCACGCAAATCTGAATTCATTGAATATTTATTGGTATCAATGGATGGCACGTTATATATTGTAGATCTATATACAGCGAGTCTATAGATGAATAGCATCCACAATACATGCTTGCAAAGTTTAACTGATATAGAGTTTTAGTCTATAAGACTTTGACATAATACTCAAGGTGCAATATGAAAACATATTATAAAGCAATTCACAGCAGTTAGCGAGTTATAAGTTACAGGTAACTTTCTTACATTAAATATCCTTTTCTTGTTACTAAAATTTGATAGTTTACCTTCAATATAAATTTGCATTTCTTCGCGAAAAGTTAAAAAAAAACTTGGATATAAAAAATTTCAGTATAGACTTATACTTTTTATAAGATTTTCATACACTGTTAAATTTTAAAAGTACAATGTAATTTTTTGAATTAAATAACATTTTGTTATTAGATATGCGTGTCAAAATATAAATCAATCCAATTCTGTGGCGAATTGCTTAGTTTCAAAATATACAACGTTTATGATAACATATGTATTTAAATAAATAAACTAAATTTAAGTCAAATTTGATACAGTTTCTTGATTGTTTATTTCTTATTTATAATTCTTATATATAATTGTTTAATTCCATTCTTTTAGTTAAACTAATGACATATAGCAGCAATAGCAACCTAGAGACATGAAATTAAAAATTAAGTATAATTTGGCATTATAAATTTAACAGTGTACAATAGTCAAAGTATATGCAATGTAGAAACATTATGGAGCGATTACTAAATCATAAAGCGATTTATAGTATAGTTAAAGATAATTTACTAGTTTAATTTTTTTACTTCAAATATCCTTTTCTTGTTACTAAAAATTAACAATTTATTCTCAATGTCAATTGTCATTTTCGAAAAGTTCAAATTTCAAATAAAGATGTATATCTTTATTAAACAAAAGAATTGGATCATTTATCGATATTCTGTAACCGGTCATTCGTTTGTGCGTATATACCTCTCTCTGATTCCGCTGGGAATGCATTAGACTGAATTGCGAGCAATGGCGGACACATACAATTCAGAGTACCGCATGATCGATGTGCTGCTCCTGCCTTTGTACTTTTGAGGTTGTGAAAGACGAGGTCGTTGACGATCGCCTGTTGCTCCCATTCGTGCGACCTGGTGCAACAGAGTTAGAAAGCTGGAAAAGCAGCTTGCAGCTACCCAGCCACGCGATGTATTGTCTCTCTGTTCTCCGAGATTATCATAGTGTTAATTTGAGAAGCATAGCTGGAAGGTCTGGAAGAAAAAGAGAAGAAGACAGACAGAGAGAGAGAGAGGAGAGAGAGAGAGAGAGAGAGAGAGAGAGAGAGAGAGAGAGAGAGAGAGAGAGAGAGATATATCTCTCTCCTCTAGTATATATATATATATACTACTACTACTACTACTACTACTAACTAATTAATTAATTAACTTAAATTAAAGTTAAAAC